>NC_069112.1:72000500-72300500 GCF_025612915.1 Magallana angulata | reverse complement strand
TCTCAATCCAAACCCGTAGCAATCCGTAAAAATATCTGAAATTACTAACATAAACGCAGACCTTTATATGATTTTGTGAATAATCATTACTTTTTATGATTAGTCATAAATATGTGTATAAAACAATAAAATTTGATTTTTGATTTACAGACATAAAAGAAGCTCAATCGTTTTTTGAGCAGCACACTGAGCAGATAGTCGCTGTCTGTAATCAGGGGAAAGACAATCTTATTGCATGGACAACATCAGATGAAAGCATCAAGAAATCAGAATCTGGACCAACGAAAAGTAAAATCACCGCAAAAATGGTGGCTCGGTATTGTTCGGGGTCACGGTTTTTACAATTTTGATTTTTCACTATATAAGGATCCCTGCATAGTCCGGCTGATTGGTGAAAAAATTGCTCACTTAATGAAGAAAGCACCAAATTTGGCATGTTGGTATGTTTAGGTGTACTGAGCAATATAAGCTATGGACCCACTCTCAAAAATCAATATGGCCGCCATTTTCAAGATGGCCGCCATATAGCTTATCATTTTAAAAACTTTTTACAATAAAATCTCTATTTTTGATCCTAGAAGTTCGAAATTTTACACAGTTGATATTAAGTGGATGCTTTGGAAGTTCTAATATTCAAAATGATAATATTTCAATATGGCCGCCAAATTCAAAATGGCCGCCATGTAAAATATCTCTTACATCTCCGTTTGTTTCAAACAATACTACTTTTGATGATGGTTTAAAATACAACAGAATTTATCAATTGTAAATAAATTGGGAGCCTTAATTAATGATTGAATTTGATAATTTGATCTTTCAATATGCTTGCCATATTATCTCTGACTGGTTTTATATAAAAGTTTTCAAATGAGTTCATTGATGACTGGTATGAGATTAAAATGTTTTACATAAATGAATTTATTTCACTTGAATATAAAAATGATAAAATGGAATCAAATATCAGTTAATTAGGAAATTAGGACGAATCTGCATTTACATGTAACAATGACATACAGTGGTTTTCATACTTGGATCATGATGCAGACGACAAAATGGTTACACAAAGTAGGTAAGTGTTTGTGTTTTGATAATTTATTTATAATTTTCTGAATAAGTTATGTACATGTACACTTAAACAAATATAATATCACATAAAAACACTTACATAAACATAAACAGTTAAAGAACAACTGTTAAATAGATAACAAATGTTCCATCCCCTAAAAAAGTATGAAACACCATTTCGGTAACAGTTATAGAATTTTTTTGAAGTAGCTAAATATGGTAGGCTATTCATCTAAGATGCGTGTAAGTTTTGAAATATTGTCATCTTATTTCAGTCAATTTGACCAAAACAATCGAGTTTATATAACCTTTATAATATATTGTAGATCTTGCTTGGCAAGTGATTGAGGAAATGAAGTAAAGTTATCTTTTGATAAGAAATGTCCAAACACATTAAAATCGTAAATCCAGACATTGAGTCTTCATCGTCAAATTTAACAATAATATTTGATTGGGAAAAATGTATTTTATGCCAAGAGAGCACATCTGAAGCTCTGCAATGTCCAGCAAATATAAGGAGATCTGATATTGAAGTTGGTGCTGGATATAGATCTCTGGAAACAGTGCTCCTTCGATGTCAAAGTATAAATTGGTTTCCAACGACAATTAGACTTGACCAATTGAATGATGCAAATGGTATTGCATCCAAGTTACAGTTGATGAAAGCCAAGTGGCACAAAACATGTAGGAACAAATACACAGACATGAAATTAAAACGACATGAACATTCGAAAAGAAAAGTTGAATCAGACATTTCTGAAACATCAAGAAAGATAACTCGCCAAAGTCCTGGTTGCTCGACATCGACAATGACTCAAGATTGTTTTTTCTGTGGTGGAACATCAGGAGAGCTTCACAAAGTTTCTACCTTCAGTATAGACAGTAATATCAGGAAATATGCATTGCAAGTGCAGGATACTGTATTGTTGGCGAAACTTAGCGCAGGGGATATGATATCACAAGAAGCTATGTATCACAAAAACTGCTACTTAAATCTTTTTAACAAAGCAAGACCACAAAAGATTGTAGATGAGAATGGCGAAAATCAAATCCATGGAATAGTTTTGGCTGAACTTGTATCATATGTAGAGGATTCACGAATGAACAAAGGTGTAGCTGCTGTATTTAGGCTGGCAGATCTCATGGCAATGTACAGTAATCGTTTAGAGCAATTTGGTCTCGACATGAATAAAAGACCCAACTCAACACATGTAAAAGACAGAATCCTAGCAGCAATACCAGATTTACAAGCCCACAAACAAGGACGGGATGTTTTACTCATGTTCAATGAAGATGTTGGGAATGCTATTCGACAGGCAATTACAAATCACTATGATGACGATGCTTTAATTCTTGCAAAAGCTGCAAAAATTGTTCGGAAGGAAATGATGCAAACAAAGTATTCCTTCAAAGGGTTCTTTGAAACTGATTGTCAAAAGAATTCTGTTCCACAATCTTTAAAAACACTTGTAGGCATGATTTTAGGTGGGCCAAGTATTGAGATGCAGTCCTCAAATTTTATAGAAGCTCAGTGTACTCTAACGATTGCACAATTGATCCAATTTAATTCATCTGTTCGCAGGAGAAAAGATTCTGCAATTTATTCATCACATGCAACTGACCGAGAGCCTCCATTGCCAACATATTTAGGCTTGCTAATACATGCTGAAACAAGAAAAAGAGGGCTTGTTGAAAAGCTGTATGATTTAGGCTTATCCATTTCTTATGACAGAATAATGCAATTATCAGCATCACTGGGAAATTCCATCTGCGAATCTTTCAATATTGAAAATGTAGTTTGTCCTGCTAAGCTTAGAAAAAATCTTTTTACAACTGCTGCAATTGACAATATAGACCACAATCCTAGTTCGACAACTGCACAAGGCTCTTTACACGGCACAGCAATTTCAGTATTCCAACATCCAGAAAATGAGGGGGATGGCATCGAGCGCTTGATCCCACCAATAGAGGCATCTTTTGCTAGACATGAAAAACTAAAGCCACTGCCAGAATTTTACACTGTAGTCCCACCAGTTGTGCTTCCAAGGGAAAGATCAGAGAGTTCTCCAATTAGAGGTTCCCTACTAGTCACTGATGATATACATGTAACAGTTCCGAATGCATTGAATGAGGAATACAGGTACAGCTATAATATAGTTTGAAATTTCCTGTTACAGTCAAACACAATTCTTATATGTTTTCCTAAGTAACAAGTACTAACATTTAATATACATATATATGCATATCTATATATTATTTCAGATGGCTTGAACATGTCCATGAAAATATTGCAGCTGACAATAGTGAATGCATGGAATATTCTTGGTCAGCTTTTCATGCAAAAAGACTACAAGATAATCCAGAGACAGTAATAGACATTAGCTCATTGTTACCTTTATTCCAAGAAGAGGCAAAGTCAGTTGCAATGATTCGACATGCTTTAGATATTATTAAGAAAATTGTCAACTTTCTTAACCCAGGACAGACACCTGTCATCACATGTGACCAACCCCTCTTTGCATTAGCAAAGCTGATTCAATGGACCTGGCCAGAAAGATTTTCAGAGAAACATGTTGTCATCCTATTTGGTGGTCTTCACATTGAAATTGCTGCTTTTAGAACGATTGGTGATTGGCTAGAAAACAGTGGCTGGACCAGTGTACTATGTCAAGCCGACATAGCAAGTTCAGGCACCGCTGATTCATTCCTTAAAGCATCCCACGTGAAACGGACAAGACACGCACATGAGGTGACTGCTTGTTCTTTATACATTTTGATGAAGCGTTCTTACGACAGATATATAACAGAACAGGGTGAAAATGATCAGCTTGTATTTGAAGAATGGCGAGAACAAAGAGAAATTGAAAGTCCCCTTTTCAACTTCTGGTCTTTAACACTGAAGTTTGAAATTGCAATATTAGTTTTCATCAGATCACTGAGAGAGGGTAATTTTCAACTGTATAAAGAATCAATTTCACTTCTTATCCCTTGGTTCTTTGCGCTCGATCATCCGAACTATGCGAGATGGTTACCTGTTCACTTACGTGACATGGTTATGCTACATGATAATTCACCAGAAGTGGAAAAAGAGTTTCAAAATGGTAAATTTGTTGCTAAGAAATCTCATAATAGATTTTCATCAATAGCATTAGATCAGGCACATGAGCAGAACAATAAGTTAGTGAAAGGAGATGGTGGAGCAATTGGCCTTACAGAAAATATGGCTCAGCTTCAAAGGTGGATGGTATCGGGTCCAGAAGTAGCCAGAGTAATAAATGAATTCGAATCTGCTCAAGAACAAATAAAGAAAGATCAAAGCAAAGGACCAGATATACGACACCACGAACAGGTCAGGAGTCAGCAAAACACATTCGCAAAGCATGTAAACGCTTTCTGTTCAGTTGTAGAAGATATGGGAAATCCTTTTATGGAACAAAGCGAGGATTTACTTATATTGGATACACATGATATTGTTGACAAAAAGGTAGCTGAAACAGTTAGAAACATAGAGATTATTGGAAAACAGCAATTCCACCAGTTTGTAAAAGAACGTTTAGAGAGTAACTCAAAATCTATTTACGAACCAATTAAACAAAACAAGCTCCTTTTATTTAGCCGTCAACAACCAAGAACAGTATCCAAGGAGAAACAGCAAATAGTATCATTGAAACAGAACTGTTCTCTTTTTTCACAGTTATATGTTTCGTGTCAAGTTCGAAATGGCGATCTTGTAGATTTTTTCAAACATGAAAACCAAGCTTATCCTCCATCCCTTTCACAATTTGGTGATTTACGCCATGGATCGAAATCTGATCTTCTTGTTCAATTGGAGAAAACTACCGAATCAAGCAATGAGGCACCTTCAGTTGATGCTTTAGTTTTAGATGGGGCTGCCCTTGTTAATATGCTTAAACCAAGGGGGAGTAAAACGTTTGAAGATTACTTCAGAGATATTTTTAAACCATATATTCAGATTCAGCTGCACTCTGTCAGGAGAATTGATATCATCTGGGATGAATATTTTACAGACAGCTTAAAATCATCGGAAAGAACCAGAAGAGGCAAGGGGATAAGAAGGAGGGTTTTATCAGACTCTAACGTTCCGGGAAATTGGGAAAGTTTCTTAAGAGTAGACGAGAACAAGAAGGAATTGTTTGTTTACCTATCAAAACAACTGGTATCAGACCAAAGTTGGGATGCTGAGAAACAGCTCGTTACTACTATAGGCAGCTCTGTCATGTGCTTTAAGACAAAGGACACCAGTCAAATAGAACCTTGCACACATGAAGAGGCAGATACACGAATGATGCTTCATGTTAAGGATGCAGTTGCAGAAGGGCACGAGTGTGTCATGATTCGGACGGTTGATACCGATGTTGTGGTTATAGCCATATCTTGTTTTAAGAAAATTGAACAGATAAAAGAATTGTGGATTGCCTTCGGAGTTGGAAAAAATTTTAGGTACCTGTCAGTCCACAATATTGCCAATGCTCTTGGACCCCAGAAGTCACATGGCCTTTTATTTTTCCATGCATTCACGGGCTGTGATCAGGTATCATCATTTGGAAACAAGGGTAAAAAAAGAGCATGGGATACATGGACAAGCTATAGACCAGTAATGGAAACCTTTGACAATTTAAGCGATAAGAGTCTGTCGCCAACAGCCGTTGTGGATCACATGGAAGAAATACAACGTTTTGTTGTGCTCATGTACGATAAAGCAAGTGAGTGTGTAACAGTCAATGGCGCAAGAATGGACCTATTTGCTAGAAAAGGAAGGGCAATTGATAATATTCCTCCTACAGAAGCAGCACTGCTTCAACACACAAAGCGAGCCTGTTATATGGCTAGCCAGGTCTGGGACAGATGTCTTGAACCTACCTCTACAACAGTAGATCCAGGAACATGGGGCTGGAAAAGGAATGAAACAAATATGTGGATTCCATTTTGGACAGTACTACCTGAAGCATCAGCATCATGCAATGAGCTAATTAAATGTGGATGCAAGCCTCAGATTGGATGTAGAGGGAGATGCCGATGTATTAAAGCTAATTTGACCTGCACTGCTCTTTGTAAATGTGGCGGAGAATGTGACAGAGACTAATTTTTGAACATTCTCAACATTAAAACTTTCTTGAAATATCTTTAGCATTTGTGTCTCTTTTATCTAAAAGAAAAAGACCGGATAATTTTCATTTTTAATAAAATAATTATTTAATCAAAAAAAGGGTTACTATTTTGGGCAAAATTTTGGCAAAAATATCATAAAAAGCATCACGTTTTACTTAACTTTATTTAATCTGCAATTACATGAAATGGTAAACCTTCCTTAATGATTAAACATCATTAGTTATTTTTAAAATGTTGCTCCTTTGTCAAAACAAACTTTTTAATAAAGGAAAATTGAAAAATTTTATCAGTTTTCCGCCATCTTGAAAATGGCGGCCATATTGGATTTTGAAAAGTGGGTCCATAGCTGAAATTGAAGCTTATACATAACAAAACTTGTGTAGAAAGTTTCATGCTTTCTTCATCAAGTGAGCAATTTTGCTAAAATTTTGCACCAATCAGCTGGACTAGCATAGTAATCTCACAACTGTTACATTGTAGTTTTCAAGAAGATTTTTTAAACATGTTTCTTATATATTTCTATGTTAAGCGCCGCCTGGACCCCAATTTTAGGTCTGGGGTCAGGATATTTAACAGTAAAGGGTCACGATTTTTAACAATTAGGATTCTGCAATAGTTAAAGATATATGCATAGTTATATCCAAAAAAGTCGCGTTAAAGCTTTTAAGAAGATTTTTAATCATTTTCCTTTTTATTTTAACTTTGAACCCCGTCCAAGTTTTTGTCCGAAGACCACGATTTTTAAAATTTTGAAACTTAGCTATTTATACAAGCTTGGTGGAAATGTTGGCATTTCTAGTGCAGTGGTTTTTGGCATTAAATGAGTTTTAACTAGTACAGAGGACCACAGATCCATCACTCCCGTGTCTACTTCACTTTGAACATTCCAACAGTCAACACATCCACCCCTATTTCTATATCCCACCCAGCAGAGAGGACTAACACGACCGATTAACAAAGTAAATATGTTTATTACTTCTTGAGTCTTTTGGGAATACCCATGGTTACCCAGCATAATTAAGGTCTTACGTTTCCAACGGAAGACCTTATTGTTTTCGTACTGTTTCTTATTATTTTCCCCCCAAATTTTGTGCACGAGATTTCTCGAAATCTATTCGACCGATTTCGACCATTTTTTTCACAGATGTTTGGGGGTGTTCTAAACTTGATACATTTTTTTTTTCGTAATCACTTCCGGTAACGAGTTATCGGCCATTTTGTACATTTTTGACGACCCATATTGTGCAGCTATAAACTCAAAAACCATTAGAGATATGAATATGAAATTTTCAGGATAGGAAGACTATAGTTCGAAGTTGTGCAGCATGTAGTTGTTTAACGCCTGTTGCGCCATTTCTTGGAGCTCGCCTGGGCCCGAACATTGGGTACGAATTTTCATACAAAAATTTCATACGTTTTGATGTGTATCTTTTTAACAGTTGATATTTTGTTAAGACATATATAACAAAAGTATTAGATAATCAAAAGCTTTTTCCAACAAAATCAAGAAAAAGGGGTTGTCCCCTTAAATTAGGGGCCAAAACACAAAAACACAAACACAACATTTTAAATTTAATTAAATCGTGTTAAAATGACCTCACACTAATATTAAGACATAATATCTAAGGTGCGCTTACAATTCTGCATCTAATGAAATCTTTCTCAAAGTTATTGGATAAATTTTAAATTTTTAAAATGTTTTAAATTAAATGAAATCGTATTAAAATGACCTCAGACTAATTTTAAAACATAGTGTCTAAGTTGCGTTTACAATTCTGCGTCTGATGACATCTTTTTCGAATGGATTGGATAAATAGTAAATTTTATTAAATCGTGTTAAAAATACCTCAGACTAATTTTAAAATATGATATCTATATTGCGCTCACAATTTTGCGTCTGATGACATCTTTTTTGAAATGATTGGATGGATTTTATATTTTAAAAAAATGTTATTTAGTTAAATCGTGTTAAAATGACCTCAGAGGAATTTAAATACATGATATCTAAGTTGCGCTTACAATTTTGCGTCTGATGACATCTTTCTTGAATTGATTGGATGAGTTTTAAATTTTTTGAAAATTTTAAATCTAATGAAATCTTGTGAAATGGCATCAGACTAATTTTAAAACATGATATCTAAGTTGCGCTTACAATTCTGCGTCTGATGACATCTTTCGCGAATGGATTGGATGAATTTTAAATTTTTTAAAAAATTTGAATTTAATTAAATCGTGTTAAAATGACCTCAGACTAATTTTCAAACATGATATCTAAGTTGCGCTTACGATTCTGCATCTAATGACATCGTTCGCAAAATGATTGGATAAATTTTAAATTTGTAGAAATTTTTAAATTTAATTAAGTCGTGTTAAAATGACCTAAGACTAATTTTAAAGCCTGATATCTAAGTTGCGCTTACAACTCTGCGTCTAATGACATCTTTCTCGAATGGATTAGATGAATTTTAATTTTTTTTTTTTAAATTTGAATTTAATTAAATCGTGTTATAATGACCTCAGACTAATTTTTAAACATGATATCTAAGTTGCGCTTACAATATTGCGTCTGATGACATCTTTCTCGAAATGGTTGGATGAATTTTAAATTTTTAAAAATTTTGAATTTAATTAAATCGTGTTAAAATGACCTCAGACTAATTTTCAAACATGATATCTAAGTTATGCTTACAATTCTGCGTCTGATGACATATTTCTCAAATTGATTAGATGAACTTTAAATTTTTAAAAAAAATTAAATTTAATTAAATCGTGTTTAAATTATCTAAAACTTATTTTAAAACACGATATTTATGTTACGCTTACAATATTTCTTCTGATGACATCTTTCTCGTTATTATTTTTTCCTTAAATTTTGTGCACGCTATGCCTCGAAAACTATTCGGCCGATTTCAACTATTTTTTCACAGATGATTGCCAGTGGTCAATTGCTAGAAGTTTTTTGCAATTTTGAAATCGTCACTTCCGGTTCCGATTTATGGCCGATTTTGTAAATTCTTACGACCAATTTTGTGCAGACATAAACTCAGAGACTTTCAGAAATACGATTATGAAATTTTCAGGATAGGTAGACCATAGTTTGAAGTTGTGCACAACATAGTTTTTTGGCGTCACTTCTTTGAGCTCGCCTTGGCTCGAAAATTGGATACGAATTTTGCATCAAAATTTGCATCAAAAGTTATGATTATTTTTTTTTTCATTTTATTTTCTGATCAAAAACCGTTTTTAATACCTTTTCTATTATTTTCGTATAGTTAATATATTTTGATGTTAATTGAGCACAGTATTGTATTAAAAGATTTTTTTATGGCTTAAAGGTGGCTTAAAGAAATTTGGACATTAAGGACCTATAAGTTGTCCTTAAAGGTGGCTTAAAGATAGTCTTTAAGCCATCTTTACGCTTTCTTTAAGTCATTTTTAACCAACACAGCGACCTTTAAGCATCTTTAAGCTATCTTTAAGGAGAACTAAAAGATGGTCATTCATCCTGTGTACCTTTTTAGCAAGGGTTCAGTAACTTTTCAACAAGGATTTAATACCTTTTCAGCAATGATTTAATGCCTTTGCAGCAATAACTCAGTACTTTGTCAGCAAAGAAACTGCATGCAGTGGATCCACTAGCAGACTGTTAATATTTTTAACATACCCTCTAAATCATACTTAAATCGAAATACATGTAGGCATGATCTACAGACAAACGGAATATTGATAACTTTGACAAAAAGTTTAATTCAGAAGATCAATTTAAGGCATTTTAAGTTCATTTTTGGTTTAACTGTTGCAGTCTCCTCATGGTCTACATTTTCTCATAATCGTTGAAACAAAGAAGTTAACATATACTATTTATAATGCATGTATAATTTCTGATCTTTAAAATTCAAGTGTATATCTAGAAATGCTTACATGATATACCGCATTTACTTACCTGTTTGCATAAGTAACCACATTCTGAAGGGCCTTCAGTAATGTTTTTCCATCCACATCAGGTAAGTCATTTTGTCTAAACCTAGTTGCAGATGCTAGGAGAAAAAATTCAATGTTGTTTATAAAAAAAATTCATCCCAGAGAATACTTTGAGCAAAGACATGTAAAATTAACAGGATATGACAGGTCATTTATAGGGTTAAATTTACCTTTAGTGTTCTAAACAATATTTAGTCTAATAGCACTGCAGTTATGCTATATATTTCAATTTCTAAAAATGCAAAACATTTTCCTAGATAACAAGAGGCCCATGGGGCCACATTGCTCACCTGAGCAACAATATACATCATAAAATCAGCTTATTGAGTCATCTACAAAATCTCTGGACAATGTTGTATAACAGATCTTGTATTTAAAAATTTAATTTTTTCCCCTTGATATTCTGTTTATCATTAAGCCTTTTGGTCACAGGATGAGTTTACAGTCATTTCACATATTGAGCATTCCAGTTCATTTTCGGGGTTAAATTTGGACCCCACACTGTGGTCCCACCTTACTTCTGGAGATCATGATTTTTACAAACTTGATTCTAGACTATATAAGGATGCTTCTACACAAGAAGATTTTTGAAAAATATCAATTTTAAATAAATCCTAGTTATCTCCCTCTTGAAAGAGAAGGTGGCACTTCTGTTTAACAAACTTGAATCCCCTTCATTCAATGATGTTTCATGCCAAGTTTGGTTGAAATTGGCCCAGTTGTTCTGGAGAAGAAGTCGAAATGTAAAAAAGTTTAGAAACAGACAGATGGACAGACAGACAGATACGGTAGACAGATGCCAGACAAAAAGTGATCAGAAAAGCTAACTTGAGCTTTCAGCTCAGTTAAGCTAAAAACTAGACTTACTTGCAGGTATGATCGTCCAATATCAATGTACTGTAAATTTAGCTATCCTATTTTATTTCAGACTGCAATCAAACTTACTTGACTTTAGGAAATGGGTCCTTCACTTGTCTTTAAAAGATATTTAAGCATTTTTTTATTCTTCAAATACACTTTTTTCTTTTCAATAAAAAGGTGAAGTTCCAAAGTACCTTCAAAGTAGTTTTTTGACATATTTACCTGACTTAAGGTGTTGTTATTATTCCCCATGATTTCATTTAGGGCACGAAAGTTGTCAACCCTATTGTCTTCCACCTTTTTCAAAAACTGAAAGGGACAGAAAATACTCAGATGATATGTTAATTCATTTACCAGTACTTGTATTATTATTAACAGTGTTAACACAAATAATTTTTTTTAATATTGGAAACACTCACTTTGTTTGGTTGAAGCTCTTCCTCTTCTGAGGAGTCAGATTGTTGATTGCCCTACAAATGTATTCAATAACAGTTAGGTTACACCAGTTTAATATTTTAATATGACCCACATCTTCGTATTTTAACAAAACTATACAAATAATATTTTTAATTTCCCGATCTATTTTCTTTTTTGTTTTTTTTTTCCAGTCCTTTTTAAAATTTTAAATCTTTTTAATTTTAATATAAATAAGATAAACATTGAAAAAAAAAATATTTTTCTGCTTAAATTTATTTATATACGACAAAAAAAATCAATTTTATTTTGTAATCAATTGTTGCACTATTTAAATCGTATATTCAATAAAAAAAATGAGATATAAAAGAAGAAAACATATCCTATAAAATTGTAAATTTCACTCTGACAAAAAATAGTTTTCACAGCAATCATTTTATTGGAATGTGTTGAGCAAAATGTTTTATGAGTACTTTTTGGTAACTGCTGATATCCTTATATATCGTATACTTATAGAAAATATACTCTTTTCCGCCCTGTGCGATATAAACCGAAAATTCGCATAGGGGTGTAATATAAACCCTAGGGATGTGATTATGAGATTTATATCACACCCCTCTCCGGCAATCTTCGGATGTTATATCACACCCCTTTCCGTTAATCATCGGCTATTATGATCTCCGAGTATGACGTAAAAAAGATACGTCGACGTCAACCTAGTATACAAACAGCTGGCGCAAAAATTTCATGGAAGTTTATCAGAGATGGAATATATAGACACGGAGCGATTTGTTTACAATAATCATTCATCACATGATGTTTTTTTATTATTTCTTTAATATTTTCTATAAGTATATGATATAAAAATCATAACATGGCAATTTTTATATCGCATCCTACTGGGACCTCGGGCTAATATAGGATGCGATATAAAAATTGCCATGTAATAATCTATATCTATCTACTATTATACCTTTATTGATGAAAAGGGCATTTCTTTGGCCAGCCGCTGCATATTCTCCATTCTGGCCTTTATCTTATCAATGTTGTTTCTACAAAACATTCAGATTTATACAACTTTTGAATTTTAAAACCTTGATAAGTACCAGAGGAATCTTTGTTTCTGTTTCTTTTAACAATTTATTAAATAAAAAAAGGTTATGATGAACCTATTGCTTAAAATGTTTTCTCCTACCCTTATTTTGTTTCTTCATTCTTGGTGTTTTCTTTTTACCTGGCACAATTTATTACAATTAACTTCTGTTATTTTCCAGAAGCATGAGAGAGACACAGAGAGAGAGAGAAAAAAATATTTTAGGGTGTTAAAATACCTTTATTTACATCCCCTATTGACCTCTTCTTAGAGGCTACTGCTGTAAGAGAAAAGATAAGAAACTTTACATTACAGTTTACTCCATTTCTGCTGCTGAATGAGAGAGAGAGAGAGAGAGAGAGAGAGAGAGAGAGAGATTTTAGTGTTAAAATACCTTTATCTACATCCCCTATTGGCCTCTTCATAGGGGGTACTTCTGCAAGAGAAAAAATAAGAAACTTTCTATTACAGTTTACTCCATTTCCGCTGATGAATAAGAGAGAGAGAGAGAGAGAGAGAGAGAGAGAGAGAGAGAGAGATTTATTTATTTTAGTGTTAAAGGGGCATGGTCACGATTTTGGTCAAATTCTATTTTTCTGTTTTCATTATTTACATTGCTTAAGGTAAGCATTTCTACTTATCAAATGGAGGGTCAGTTCTAAAGTTATAAGCAAGATACAGGGCTCACAATTTTTTGTCTTGTAAACAAGGCTCGTGCCCTGTTGTTGTTTACATAGGTTCAATATACCAGTAAAAAAAAATTTCAAGCTGATTTGTCTATCTTCTTATTCATTGTAAACATAAATAAACAGTTCCTTACGTTTAACACATTCATTAGGCCTAAAATTGGAATTTTCACTTCAACATTCAAAATGTAAACAAAAGCTATGTTTACATAGCAAAGAACTGCAAGCTCTGTAACTTGATTATAACTCAACGAATGACACCAAATTATTGCTGCCTATTGAAAATGCCTTACTGAAGCATTGTGAACATTAAAATCGGAAATTTTTTTTTTGACTAAAATCGTGACCATGCCCCTTTAAAATACCTGTATTTACATTCCCTATTGGCTTTTTCTTAGGAGGTACTGCTGCAAGATTTCTATTACAGTTAACTCCATTTCTGCTGATGAGAAAGAGAGAGGTCTCACGGTGTGTTGAAATACCTTTGTTTACATCTCCTTGTATTTCAGGCCTCTTTTTAGGGGGGCACATCTGCACGAGAAGAAACTATCTAAAGCATTACCATTTCGGGCGAATATGACAGAAATCAGTATTGTTGTTTTTTTGTTTTTTATTTGCTTTAAATTTTTTTTTTTTTTAAAGTTACCTTTAAAAATACCTTCATCAACATCTACATCCTTATAACCGGTACTCAAGCCTATTGATGGAATGGGGAATAAAGCTGCAAAAGAAATTACAGTTACACTCTTCATTGGCATAGTGAAAAACATTGTCAGGTGTTTTCTGTTTCTTTGGAACTGGTTCCATGATTGGTTGCGTTCAGGACTTTCATTGTCATCTAAAAATCGAATTTCATGCAGATCAGCTTAAAATTACAAAAGAGAATTAAATGGAATAATAACCAAATATTTAACTAAAATCTTTGCGGTGCAGTTTATAACACAAAAGTTGGGCTGTAGAAACAAATTCCATGTGACCCAAATAAGCGAATTGTTTAATTTTTAGATATGAAATAATTTCTTTCAACTAAAATTAGAGGCAATTTGAACATGGTAGAAATCCTATAAGTTAGTTAATGCAGGTTTTTAACCCAGAACAAAATAAAATTCTATCATTTTATGTATTACATACTTAGTGGAAGAAGAGCAGAATGAACATCTATGGGCCAGGTTTGATTGATATTCAACTGGGTAACAGGAACTTTGGCATTGACCCATGGATATAACTTCCCTAAATAGTTTGATTTTATGAAGTTTATCATTATGGTCAGTTATCAAATTCCTACCCTAAATAGACTACCCTATGCATATATTTGAGCACTGTTAATGTTTGATAAATATTAAAGCATATACACATGCATTAAAAGAGATAAACACATTTCCTACGACATTTTGGAAAGAATTTGTTTCACTTATGAGTTATTTTCTTGATTTTTACTGATTTTAAATACGTAAATTGTTTATGTAGTTAATTATTATTCACCTGAACCAATATTGTAAGCCTTCCATACTCTTAAACCATCAGGACTGAACTCAAAGTTGTTCAATAGGGAAAGGTTTGGGATGACCTTTATAGCACATTTGTCTTCGTTGACATCTATGACAACTTAGACCCTGTATTAACCATGTTGCTGTGTGTCAATAGCTAGGAATTTATACGTATAAATGGAACAATGGACCATTAACACTTTAAATCCATTAAGCTAGTCAAATATAACATTTCTTAGGAAGACGTAATATTATGTCTTCTTAAGAAATGTTCTATTTAACTAGCTTTCTCTTACGCACAAGTATTTATAATTATCATCTGGATGCATTTACATGCAGGCCCAAACTTAATTAACTTTTAATTAATTTTTCTGAAATTAATAAAATCATCATTCTACTGATTTAATATTTTTTTTTACCTTTTTCATTTGAAAAGAATCCAGGACATCATTTCCTTCATTGACATATCTTTTGATGACAGATTTGATATGCGATGCCTTTCGGTCACATATCTTGCACTTTACAAAAGTTGTATGACTTGTTTATAGGTTTGAGTTCTTGATGTACGGCATAGAGGGTATAAGAGCTTTTGTAGCAACCTGCATTGTCAGACCAGAAAATGAACGGAAACTGTTGTTGGACCGACCGACCGACAGACAGCAGCAAAGCAATATGCCTTCCCTTCTTCGAAGAGGGGGGGGGGGGGGATTAAAAAGGTATTCATTATTAAGGTGGTCTTTTGCGCGGCGGGGGCAGTTGCAAAGGTTGCTGCACACACTGCAACATTGGCATTTCTTGCAATTGCAAACTTCCTCACAATCACCATTGCAAATGATGTTCTCCCTCATGGTATCAAACTAGTATTCATTCCACGCAGATGGAAATTCTTCAGTACTGATAAACGGACACATGAGTTGAGTTTTATAATGTCTTTCATTTCGTCCTCACATTTGGATACACTTCTTTGAACCCATAACATACTGCATGTCCAACTCTGCTGTCCCTTGCACATCGCCCAACTTCTTGCCAGTAACTTAAACATGAAGTAGGCAGCCCCCAGTGAACTACAATATCAACATAAGGGATATTAATCCCCATTCCAAAAGCAACTGTAGAAATGACAACTTGCACATTTCCTGAAGGCTTCAAAAATTCAGTCAATATTCTGCTTTTGCTCTCTTCATCAGTATTCGCATGATACATTTCTATTCTTCTGTTCTCCAGGGATGGCATTCCATGCACAAAGAATCTGTCCTTAATTGATGATATTAACCACAAATAGATGTTATAACATGTGTTAATTGATCTGACATAAACCAAAATTTTTCTTTGACTCTGATTTCCCTTTATGTGTTCTACCATCCAATCCAACTCTTCTTCAAATTTTTCTGTTGAATTCTTCATGTTCAAGAAAATATTTGGCCTGTAAAGGAAGAGAAATGTTAAGCTTTGAATTATTATAACAATTAATTGTGGTCAAATAAAAGAGAAAAAAGGAATTGGGCAATAAACCTGCATACCTATCCGGCAGGACTGCAACAACTTTCGTGGTGTCCGATTCAAAGCCAAGGGTCATGTAAATATCCTCTTGGATCTTTCTTCTTGCTGTTGCTGTAAGTACCAATGTACAGGTATTGATAACACTCTGTAATCCTGCTACCTTCCGATAAGCTGGTCTAAAGTCCAGTCCCCTAAAATCATAATATGTACAACAGATTTATAATTCATCATTTTAGATCTAATGCACATTGCATGTTTTCAGATCCAGTTGCCAAAATTTTACATTAAGTGTATGTGTCATTACCATGATGAAATACAGTGAGCTTCATCAAACACTAGAACACACACTCTTGGTTTCAGCCAATCCCTTAGTACTTTTCGCCATCTTTGGTGTATAGCTGCTTCTGGTGATGCAAAAATCACACTGTAATGCTTGTCAGCAACATCTGTAAAAGTTTAATATCTTATGCTATATATATGGACTTACTGTTTGGAAACAGTACTATTAGATTTTATATGATCATGCAGAATAATTTATATTTCCATATTAAAATCAAACTTTACCATTCCTATGTATAGATATAGTTGTATACATATAAAATCACCTTTGACTTGAGTGGTGTCCATAAGAGCAATGGAACTGACATCATGCTGTTCTAAAAAATCAACCTGGTCTCTCATTAAGGCTCTTAATGGTGAAATAACTAGCGCTGTGTGGCTTGGTGCTCCCCCCTTCAACTAAAACAAATGATTTATTTATTAAAATGTAATATAAGAAATCTAAATACATTTATTTATTCTTTAAATATAACAAGGCACATAGTATCAAATTATTCTTGAAAGGCAAAAAAGGGAAGGAGGTCATGAAAATCTTAATCCTTTAAGGTGGGTGCGTTTTTCTATTACAAATTAAATTATCTGTATGTAAATTTGAAAGAAAAAGTAGAGGAAGGGGGCATCATCCCTGATGCTACGTGCCTGTATATATTCCGATTCACGTATTTGTGATTCTATATAAAAGTAATGAATTAAATAAACGAGCTGCACAAAACGAGCACACACTTACCTCGTCTGCAAGCAATGGCATCAAAATGTATGTCATCGACTTGCCAAAGCCAGTTGGTAGCAATGCAAAGACATCCTTCTTCTCTAAAATACTAAATAAAACACTCTGTTGTTCCTCCTTTAACTTAATTTCGAACTTAAACTTCGTTAATACCTTCGCCAATGTCCTCTTGTATATTTCCTCCATTGTAGAAGAGCGATGTAAACACGACCTTATATGGGCATATGCAAATAAGCACTTAAATTGACAACCGGAAATTCAGCTTCAATACAGCAAAGATGGCGCCCGATATGAATCGAGAAATCGGACTGGAGAAAAATTGTGTATTTCCGTGGGATATAGCCAATTAAATTGTAAGTTGCGGCTAGTAAATAAATATACACAGTCAATTATATCCATAATAATTTATTTTACTAAATACAATATACAAATGCCTTTAAAGACCAAAAATGTTGCGGGAGTGAATCACTCCCGCACTTGCACCATTACGGAGATCCTATGGAGTTGTAGCCCTCTCCCAAAAAAAAAAAAAAAAAAAAAAAATCGGGAGAGGGCTACATTATTGCAGCTAGCCCCACCCTAGAGCATGAACACCTAACAAAAGGGTCATGAATTTCACAATTTTAGTAGAGAGCCTCATGGACATCATAATCATGCATTTAGTTTTTAACAAATATATATAGGAGTAGAGAAGAAGATTTTCGAAGATTTAATACATTTTTACTATTTGGGCATATTGGCCCCACCCTAGAGCCTGAACCCCTGATCCAGGGGTCGTGAATTTCACAATTAAGGTAGAGGGCTTCATGGACATCATAAACATGCATTTAGTTTTTAACAAATATATATAGGAGTAGAGAAGAAGATTTTCTAAGATTTAATATATTTTTACTATTTGGCCATATTGGCCCCACCCTAGAGCCTGAACCCCTGACCCAGGGGTCATGAATTTCACAATTTAGGTAGAGGGCTTCATGGACATCATAATCATGCATTTAGTATTTAACAAATATATATGAGAGTAGAGAAAAAGATTTTCTAAGATTTAATACATTTTCACTATATGGCCATATTGGCCCCACCCTAGAGCATGAACACCTAACAAAGGGGTCATGAATTTCACAATTTAGGTTGAGGGCTTCATGGACATCATTATCATGCATTTAGTTTTTTACAAATATATATGATAGTAGAGAAGAAGATTTTCTAAGATTTAATACATTTTTACTATATGGCCATATTGGCCCACCCTAGAGCATGAACACCTTACAAAGGGGTCATGAATTTCACAATTTAGGTTGAGGGCTTCATGGACATCATTATCATGCATTTAGTTTTTAACAAATATATATGATAGTAGAGAAGAAGATTTTCAAAGATTTAATACATTTTTACTATATGGCAATATTGGCCGCACCCTAGAGCCTGAACCCCTGACCCAGGGGTCATGAATTTCACAATTAAGGTAGAGGGCCTCATGGACATCATAACCATGCATTTAGTTTTAACAAATATATATGAGAGTAGAGAAAAAGATTTTCTAAGATTTTATACATTTTTACTACATGGCCATATTGGCCGCACCCTAGAGCCTGAACCCCTGACCCAGGGGTCGTGAATTTCACAATTAAGGTAGAGGGCTTCATGGACATCATAAACATGCATTTAGTATTTAACAAATATATATGGGAGTAGAGAAGAAGATTTTCTAAGATTTAATATATTTTTACTATTGGCCATATTGGCCCCACCCTAGAGCCTGAACCCCTGACCCAGGGGTCATGAATTTCACAATTTAGGTAGAGGGCTTCATGGACATCATAATCATGCATTTAGTATTTAACAAATATATATGAGAGTAGAGAAAAAGATTTTCTAAGATTTAATACATTTTTACTATATGGCCATATTGGCCCCACCCTAGAGCATGAACACCTAACACAGAGGTCATGAATTTCACAATTTAGGTTGAGGGCTTCATGGACATCATTATCATGCATTTAGTTTTTAACAAATATATATGATAGTAGAGAAGAAGATTTTCTAAGATTTAATACATTTTTACTATATGGCCATATTGGCCCCACCCTAGAGCATGAACACCTAACAAAGGGGTCATGAATTTCACAATTTAGGTTGAGGGCTTCATGGACATCATTATCATGCATTTAGTTTTTAACAAATATATATGATAGTAGAGAAGAAGATTTTCTAAGATTTAATACATTTTTACTATATGGCCATATTGGCCCCACCCTAGAGCATGAACACCTAACAAAGGGGTCATGAATTTCACAATTTTGATAGAGGGCCTCATGGACATCGTAACCATGCATTCAGTTTTTTCCTCACATGTGTGGAAGTAGAGAAGAAGATTTTTGAAAATTTGGCTTTTTTGGCATATTTGGCCCCGCCCGTGGCACCCCAGGGGTGGTCGAGCCATAAATTTCACAATTTAGATTCTTCTTACCATAGAGATGCTTCACACCAAAAATGGTAACGATTGGCCTGGTAGTTTTCAAGAAGAAATTGTTAACGCACGACGCACGAGGACGGACGAAGACTAATTGCAATAGGTCACCTGAGTGACTCAGATGACCTAAAAACTTCGGACTACTAGAAGTTCGAGTGTCTACCCCGGCTGAAGAAAATTACATAAAGGTCAAGGAAGGTCATTTTAAAATATTTTAACTAATGAGTTTTTATTTCTCCTTTCGCAGTACAGTTAAGGCGGCCACTAAAAATATAGGCAAATTTTTGTGATGAAAACATGTATACTTTATAGGTAATAATAGAAAGATGTAATTTATAACCCCATCAAAATATTACATACATGTACCTATACATATGTAACTATACATGTACCTTATAAATTACAAGTAGTAGTATATGCTGATTTAATGTTACAGGACATATACACACGCTGGCCAGGATCAACTCATGATGCTCGTGTACTACGTAATTCAAGTCTAATTATGCACTGCTGAGCAGTAGTTTGATGTGAATAAATACATAATACCAGACAGCGCATATCCCTTAAAGCTGAACACCGCTCGTAAATAGGCACTGTCCGCCATATTTCTCTTTAATCACTGCTGTCCCTACAACCCTTATATAAGGGACAGACCTCTAAACAGTTCAAAGTACTTCGCTGTAGAGGTCTCACCTGTGTGGACGTACATTTTGCCTCGCCGTGTTACCCGGTCGCGATGAAATTATCAAATTTTACGCACTTTTTGAAGCCAGGAGAATACTAACATCAAATATATTGGTCAATGCATTATTTACGAACAGAAAATGAACATAAGATAAGAAAAAAAATGCATAAAATCTAAAGACCACGAAAGGAATACTACATGTCGGCCACGAGGTTCAGGTGTGCAATCGGATGTAACGAAATCGAATGGTTTATATACCAGGTATCCGTGTGACGGTGCCTATTTACGACTGATGTTCAGCTTTAAAGGCCTGGTTGATCACTTCAATTAAAGACAATGGCCGTTTGAACATAAATCAAAGAAGGTTTAATCGAGTTTTATCATATGCACGTTAAGTAATACAGGGGGCTATTGGTCATCTAGAACAAAGGTTTCGGCTCCTACAAGAAATAACCGTACATGACTCAGAGGAGATAATCAAGACAATGGTATCTTCATGTATATTGTACAATCTTTATCTCTTGTATCACGATGGTGTCGAGGATTTACCGACAATTGATCCCAGCAATGGCAACCCTAATAATTATCAAAATGTGTACCCCGGTGGAAGAGATGGAATACAGAGGAGGCAACTACTTGTTCAGGGACTACCATGATTACTTTTTATCCGCTAATATCAAGAAAACCTTTGTAATATACTGAAATAAAACATCAAAACCACAAAATTATTTTCTTTAATTGCTGAATCAATATCTTTCTTAAGAACATCAAACTTAACAAAATCAATATATAAACAACAACAACAAAAACAATAATGATGACATTTCTATTAGTCAGTCAAAATAATAAACCAATCATTTTACTTCCGTCATTCATTGTAAATAATAGAAAATTGCCATTACTGTTAATATCAAATAGTCAATGTATATGTTTCATTTTTCACTTCCAGATAAATTTTCGGTATCTAATTTGTGCTCATTATTTTCTCCCTCGTTTCACTCCTCCGAAAATAAATATTTTCTTGACTAATTGTTGAAAAAACAAAAACAGATTTACATACATACGTATATACATACGACATACAAATAAATGGCAACACAAAATATTAGTTAATCTCAAAAACATATTTGGGTCAGGGTGGGTAGGGAAAACCAAAGACAACCTATACTACTTTGTAACGAACGTCGCATTAATCGAATACTCCCCGGGAAATCTATTTATACTGAGAGCGAAAGCGCTCGTGCATGAAAAAAACAGTATTGAAGTAAACCAGATAATACGAACACTAACGGAAATAAACGAAGTTAAAAACGTAAAGAAATAAATTCATTTTCTCCCTCGTTTCACTCCTCCGAAAATAAATATTTTCTTGACTAATTTGTTGAAAAAACAAAAACAGATTTTTTAGGATTGGTGCGTTCGTTACAAATCGCATATACAAAGGAGTATAGTGTTAATATAATACAAAAATTTCACAAACCAAGATTCATTGAAACCAGTAATTTGTTCAATGCTATCCTTAATATATCCGTCTTTGGCTTTGTCCGTGACCCAACGATCATGTATTTTCAACAATCGATCAGACACATTTTAATAGCAGCAGCGGTGACACCACCACTGCGTAAACTATGTAACGCAAATTTGGAACTATCAAGGCCAATTTCTTTCAAAGATGATAACAATATTTCTCTAGCTCTCGTGTATGAGAGAGGTTTGGATTTGTTTGAAGCTTTATGCACATTTTGGGATTTTAAATAATTAACGGCTGTAAACAGATAATCTTCGGAAATTTTCTCTAACCCTAACAAATCAATATATTTATTCAACCAAAAAACAGGACACAGGTCATTTCCAGTCTTTGCTATAATCACGGAATTTCCTCTTCTATAAATATCCGTTTTACTCTCAGGAATGTTGATTTCAATATGAGCATTTTCCCACTTAATGTCACACATTCTAATATTTGATAACTCACTAAATCGGAAAAATCCGGAAAACCCAAATAAACACATCACAAATGTTCTTAATTGCAAAATATTTGAAGGATCTTTGGAGTAGAAATCCATTAACTTGCGTAGAATATCTGTGTTGATAGGCTCCTTTTTGTTGATAGGTTTTGATAACATACGTTTTCCTCCTTCAAGCACTAGTTTTAAAAACTTGTCTTCACATGGATTCGAACTTGAAGAAAATTCGTGAGTCCAGTTAATACTGTAGAAATATGCTTCAAAAACGGAAGTTGAAACCCTCTGTTGAACCAAACCTCCCATGAAAAGAGCTACGGTAGACACTGATGCTGGAAGATGTACAAAAGAATGCTTCAAACACCAGTCTCTGAACTTTGAGAAATATGTGTTGTATTTCTTGTTCGTCGATTGAGATTTTGCGTTTTTCACAATATGCGGCAAAAAATTCGCTGTATCTCGTAAATGGCGATCTTTCTTAAACTTTTCAATATTTAACCATTGGCCTTGAAAGTTCTGTACATTCTGTAATACATAAAAAATGCGTATTAGAAAATAATATCAACAACAATGCAATATAATCCAACCAGCATTATGCACTCAAAACGTTACATATATACCATACAAAAGAACAATTGTCTGTATACTGGATAGCAGTCATCCATAAACTGGACCTCAATCATTAAATATCATATTTCATATATAATTGAATAACAGTCATTCATCAGCAAAACATTACTTCAAATCACAGGAGAGCAGTCCTCCTTTTTGGATAGCAGTCATCCAAGCGTAACAAATCATTCCAATAATAACTTCTAGTACACTGGTCAGCAGTCAACCGTTGTGTACCAACTATTTATCTCACGCATGCAACACGTATCAATATATATAAACAATTATACCTGCAACAGCCATGTACTACACAGTCATGCATTTATGAGTTCATATAAATAAACAACATTATAATAACTTCAAAACGAAGCGTCCAGATTTAACGCTATAACGTTACTGTTAAATTTCTGAGCTGCAAAAATGCTATTTTTATCAGAACCTGGAACGAAAAAAGTTGGATGTTTATATTCTATGCTATCTTTAACAAACCACAAAAACTTTCCATTTTTATCAATCAAAGAAGGCCAAAACACTGCAGATTTCCATTTCGGCACAACTAATGTACCCTTGGCGCCACAATTTAATAAATGTCTTACTGCCCTCCCTATCAAAGAAATAGGCGGCACAATCCAATTTACATCTTGGGACCAATCGAACGCAAAAGCATCTACACCGCTTGTTCCAGGTGTCCAAAACAAAGAATAAAATTTGTTTACTTTGAAATTATTGCAACTTGCAAAATTATCACACGTGTAAAGCCCCCAAACAGTATTAAAAAATGAAAAAAATATGGTTGCTCACAGCCCAATCTTCAAAGTCAAAATCTTTGCTCACCAAATCCGCTTCTATATTCTGCTCTCGTGGAACCCAGGCTACAGAAAAATCTATATTCTTACTCAAACAAATAGTGTAAATAGAAAAAGCAAGAATTTGTAGTTCCGGCTTCATACTGCCTATTTGCGAAATTCTAACAACATTTTGATTATCTGAATAAAGTTTTACAAATTTATTTTTTAATACATCGCCAAAAGTTTTCATGAACATTTCAACCGTTTTTAGCTCTCTGAAAGTTGAACTCTGAACTTTGTCTAATTCTTCCTACATAACATGAAAAACTTTATTAGTAGAATCTATCATCACGCCACCACCAGCAAAGTCACTAGCATCAGTAAAAACAATGCGTTCTGGAATACGGTACCATGGGGAAATAACTCTAGTAGGTATCGATCGGATATTATCCAACCAAAAATCTAGCTCGCACAAAGCGGGAAATGAAATATCAATATGTTCATCCCAACATGATGCATTTGCAAATAACATAGACAATTGTCTGGTTGTTATTTGACAAACAGGCCCAAGTGCAAACTTAAATGAAATAATACTTCCTACTATTGAAGCAATTTCTTTAGCAGAAACATTATACTTTTCTTTAAGTTTTTTATTCTTGACGCGCAAACTTTCTAATTTATGTATGGGAATACTAATATACCCAACTTCTAAATTCCATTCAAACCCGAGCCACTCAAGCTTTTGAACTGGATTCCAAATACTCTTCTCTTCATTAACAAGAAAACCAGCCTGCAATAAATCTTGTTGCATATTCTCTGACATTAAAATACAGTTTTGTTTTGAATCACACACCCAGCCATCGTCTAAATACATAATTACACCATACGCTTTTGCTCTCCAATGCAATACCAGTGGTCTTAAAACTTTTGTAAAAATATAACCAGCACTGCTGAGACCAAAGGAGAGGACTGTAAAGACAAAGTAACGCTGTAAACCATTGAAATTCCACGAAAAACCTAAATATCTTACAAATTCTGGATGAATATTTATGTGGTGATGTCCACTTGTCAAATCGAATTTGATCATGAAACAACCTTTCTTGGTAAAATTAAGACCCTCTAAAGAACCTTCAAATTTGAACTTTCTCTTTATAACACATGCGTTAACATGTCTGAGATAAAGAATCAATCTTGGCTTTTTATTCAATGGCGCTGATACGGTCAATGGGTTTACACAATAGGGCGGTTCAAAACATTCTGTGACTAACTTTTTATTCAACAATTCTGTAATAGCCTTTTCAACAAAAGAGGCGCTCTGCAGTGTTGATTTGTTGTTAGACAAAAATGCACTTTCAGGATGTGTAATAAATTCAATCCTGTAACCAAATTTTATGACATTCAATATATAATCATCAGGCTTTAAAACATTTTTCCAAAATTCGAATTAATTTTTTAAACGATTTTTAACTGAAGTGCTAGATTTTAACTCAAAGTCAGATTTGTAATCTAATAATTGATGTATATCATGATACTCAACTTCACTGCTGATTAGCTGTCGATGTTGGGACGATTGCTGATGATTGGGGTCTTGTGGGTTCTGTATACTGGAACTGCTGTGTATACGGGCAGAATCTTGCGAAGTGACCAGGGAGCCGACAGTAGTGGCAGACGATGTTTGCTGTCTGTGCTTGTAAGGGTTTTCTGTAGTTGGGCAAGATGAATCTCGGCGCGAACTGCGGACGGCTGTTGAATTTTGCACTCCCAAGAAAAAGCTGCCGGGTGGATAAGCCGTCGAACACTCCCGTATTTCTCTGGAAACCCGGTCTTTCGTACGGAGATTGTCGCTTTTTGTTTGCGGCTCTTGAAATGGCAGAACGTAGTCTGGCGGCATCCTCGCTGTTGTCAGCAATATCAGAATCAACGTACTCCTTAACGGTCCCCCAGCCATGTTTATCAGCTATGCGTAGAATTTTATTTCTCTGACGAATGGCCTCTTTCTCGGAAGAAATTAAATCGGTGATTTCGCTGAAGTCGCCGGATATAAGTTTCTGTGATAGAAGCTCTAAACCACGCAGTCTTTCCTCGTTAAAGTTGTATTGAATTTTGTTCCCTTCCCCTCGAAACTCAAGAGAATTTGTAGGCTTCAGTTTATCTTGTACTTCTGAAAGTATCAACGTTTTCTGTTTTTCAAGGGCGGCGTCTAACCTGCTATTGAATAAACTGACTGCGCCAATAACATCCAAATCCTGTCCAGAGTTGGAATTAGACTCGGCCTGTGATTCTCGAGGAACATCTCTGTTCGACGTAGAACTATTTGTAGATTCTGTCGACATACCAAAACCAAAGACAACCTATACTACTTTGTAACGAACGTCGCATTAATCGAATACTCCCCGGGAAATCTATTTATACTGAGAGCGAAAGCGCTCGTGCATGAAAAAACCAGTATTGAAGTAAACCAGATAATACGAATACTAACGGAAATAAACGAAGTTAAAAACGTAAAGAAATAAATTTATGACGTTATGACGTATGTCGTTTTTATGGTCATTTATTCAATTGGAGGGGTGGGGGTCTGATGCCCTTTTTACGTGATGTACGACTACATTTGACTTTCAATAGGATTAAAAAGAAATAACAAGCACAATTTTCTTATCATATGTGTGGTGATCAGCTAAAATAATTTATAATCCATTTATATTGAATAATTATGACAATGTTTCAATACAGGTGTATTACAAGTTTTTATGTAACTTAATCAGCACATCCACAAAAAATACTGTAAGCTTCAAAATGTCTTAATTGATTTTTCTATCTAAACTATACAATCAGAAAAAAAAGTTATATAGAAATTTCCTCTATACTGTTCTGTTTGAAATTAAAAAAAATCTGTCATTTGATGACTCCGTAGTTATGAAACAGAATGATACCGAACACATGCTACACGCTAATTAGAATGGTTTTTTTTCTCAAATGTTGTTTAAAATATATCATTATACTTTCATGTTCAATACTGATATCTGATTGGTTTAGACGCAGTTGATAATCCGTTCTATTACCCTCAACGGTAGAAACACTTGGCAACGGGATAACACAACGAATTGTTACATGCGCGTAGGGTTCGCCGTTAGATTAACGTCATTTCTATTTAAAAGCAGCAAACATTTCCCTGAAATTAAGACATTCAGTAAAAAAGAAATAGTGCCTGTTTTGGAGGGTAACAGTTAAATTTGTCACCCCCGAAACTTATTGTCAATATCCGCTGTGCGTCGGTGTACAATGGTTTTCTCGATTTGTCAATTTCAACTGTTACCCTCCCAAACAGACACTATTTATATAAAGGTTCACAGTTAAAATATATACTGCATAGACTATTATAAATGAAAACAAAAGAAAGCAAATCCATTGTGCAAATTTTAAAAATAATTGTCAATATAAGTAAGACATGGTACAAATATAACAATTTAAACTGACGCGATAAGAACAGCCGCATTTAGAGAAGCGATGTTAGATTCTTCAGGATACGGAAAATACAGAAAAAAACATTAAGCTTAAGGTATCACACCGGAAGTCGACCAATCAAAACGAATTAAGTCGATAGTATATTTATATATACTTCAGAATTATTGTTTTACTTGACTGGGATCTTCGTTTACTCAGGTTTAAAAAATGTAGTACCTCTCATTTCGACTACTTCTTTTCATGCAGGAAAGCAGCTTTCTTTGGAATGTGACGTCTGTTTGCATACAAACGGAAAACACGTCGTTTTGAGGTTTGGAGCTAAATATTTTGAGGAAAAAAACCCGTATCGTCTGTGTCAGCTGATGAGATTGTTAACAAATAATATCTTGTCAACAGAAATACAAACTGAATTTTAACAATATTTGTTTTACCTATATAGTGTTATATAGTGGAAACAATTACAGGTGTGATACCTTGAAACATAGTAATGCTATTTATACGGATGAACCAAACACGTCGACTTCACATAGTGTGAGGGACTCAGTTGTCTTTGAGATCTTTACGAATCTCCCCTGAGGTGCCGTTGGACAGTCGATGACGACTAGCTGTGACGCAGTACCGGGGCCAGCAAAGACACCACAGGGAGTATTGACGTCTGATTCAATCAGCCCTACAGTGACGGTAACATTCCGAAGTCGGTTTGAAACATCTAGAATAGTGAAAAAAACATCATAAAAATAAATAACATAAATAACACTTCAAGAAACGCATTTTTCAAATTTTAATAATTCATTTTCTCATTATATTACTCTTATGCATGTTATATTGGAATATGAATGACTTCACATCGAATACATTTTAAACAAATTAAAATTGATAAGTAATACAATTCTTCCTGCAAAGAAAACAAGAAACAAAATAATAACTTTAATTTCATGCTAAAGATTCAATACTTTATACGCTTACCGCCACCATAGTCTATTCCTCTGTTGAGTATTCTGACAGATGTGATGGTATACACAGTCAGTAGATCCACCCTCCACCAGGGATTTTTGTCGCCACCCCTTGTGTGTGTACACTTGTCATGGAAAATGACTGTACCTCTGTTGCCGTCTACTGCATATTCAGCTCTATAGGACGAATATGTTGACGACTGTTCCGTATGTTTGCCCAATGCAAGACCTAGCAGAACTGTCAACGATATTACAGATGTGTAGGAGTAGAGCATATGATTTTTAAATATTATATACATCCACCCCCACCCCCAAAGTCAAAGCCCATACTTTGGTGGACATGAAATATACTATTTTGGTAGAGGACTTCCTTGTTTACATAATTTTTAATTTAGTATTTAGGTCTTTCCACCTTTCAAGTGAAAGACCTTTTGTATTTCTTATAAGTTTCTTTTTTATCTTATATCTAGGACAGCTTTTTTATTTCTAGAAACATTGAAACATTTTTTGTCTTTATCTTTTTGACTATTAAAAGTTATGGTTCCAAATTACCCTTTGCTTGATTACTCCCAGAACTTGCAAAGTTATTGCCCTTCTGTACTAAAAGCTTGTTATCGCTACTCCTCTGAAACCATAAGTGATAGAGACTTTGAAGTCCAATGTCTTCAGTACACTTGGAGGGTTCTTCGATCTATCATATCGAAACGGATCTGAGACCCCCTTCTAGTAGTTGTCCCTGACAGCATTTAGATTTACATATAACCACTTCTAACTTTTTTACTATCAATCATAGAAACTTCGGACTACTAGAGATTCGAGTGTCAACCCCGGCTGAAGAAAATGGCATAAAGGTCAAGGAAGGTCATTTTAAAATATTTTAACTAATGAGTTTTTATATCTCCTTTCGCAGTACAGTTAACGGCCAATAAAAATATAGGCAAATTTTTGTGATGAAAACATGTATACTTAAGTTCAACTGGTATGTTCTTTTTAAAATCAGTAACAGTTACTCAAATACAATATATTTCTAATATATCTATATATAACAGTACAATATTTTTTATTATACTTTCATGTTAAATACTGAAATCTGATTGGTTTAGACGCAGTTGATAATCCGTTCTATTACCCTCAGCGTTAGCAACACACTTAGCAACGGGTAAGACAACGAATTGTTACATGCGCGTAAATTATGCGCGTACGGTTCGCCGTAGATTTCACGTCATTTCTATATGAAAGCAATATAAAAATTCTCAAAAATTAAGACATTCAGTATAATTAAAAAAATAGTGCCTGTTTGAGAGGATAACAGTTGAAATTGACACCCCTCGAAAACCATTGTCAACCTTCGCTTCGCGTCGGTTGACAATGGTTTCCTCGGGGTGTCAATTTCAACTGTTACCCTCCCAAACAGGCACTATTTATATAATGTTCATAGTGGTCACGTGATATGGTAGTCGCATGGTACAAACAGAATCTGTATCTGATGTATTTGTGGTTTTGAGGTCATTTAAACAATTCAATATTGCAAGGGCATAAATATGTCAAAATTCACAACTGAATTATAAAATAACTTGATGTTATATCGCAGATTTTGCAAGTAAGTGATTTATTTAGGTACTCAACTTTCAGATATACGATATTTTATACAAAACCGAGGTTGCTTCTTTATACGATGCATACTTTTAACAGAATGAAAATAAGACTATATAGGTAGCATTCTACTAAAAATAATGTTAAACAAAATATCCATTTATAATTTTACGTTAATCTATGACATTTATTTTTCTTCGCTATATGACTTAATGCGTCATTTTGAAGCATTTGACGTCATATTTTGTAGTACAGCGAGAACGACATTTCGCTTATTTTTCAGTGTGTACGATATAACGGACATCAAAATTGTAAGTAATAGCATTTGTTGTTTTCAGTTAAAAGATTAGTCTAAGTTAATTTTGCTACTATATAGATTAATAAGTACTTTCGATGATTGTAATATACTGTGATGTCATAACGCACATTTCCTGTACTTTTTGTCTTAACGGAGTTTATTGACAGCCTTAACTGTGCTGCGTTGTATAGGGTGTGTACAGAAAAACGTTTCGATTGATGTAGTAGGACCCCCTTTGGCTCTTTCCTTCAAAATAATACAAGAGTTATTGGCCTTATTGTACGAAATTCTTGTATCGCTACTCCCCTGAAACCATAATAGATAGAGACTTGGAACTTTTAACAATGTCTTCATTACTCTTTGAGGCTTCTTCAATCTATTTATACCGTAAGGATCTGAGGTCCCATTCTAGTAGGTATTGCCCATGAAAGTATTGAAATTTCCAAAAAAATTTAGTAAAATGTGAATATTGGTTTTTGCAATATTTAATCATTTCAGATATATTTTTCAGCACATTTTAGGTTATTTAATGTGAAATGACAATTATATTTAATAATTTAAATAATTGTTTTAAATGGATTCGCGGTATTTAATGAAAAACTGGCAAAACCGCAGTCATGTACAGACACCTTACTTAAACATTTTTTACCCCGCTTGGTTTGCTTTTCTTTGCATACTTTGATCGGATATATAATAATTTACAAATGTAGCAATTTTGAGTGGGTTTGGGCCTTTAGAGATTTTGAGATGCCGACATGTATTTTTCAAGGTTGAAAGATATGTTTAAAATGTTCTGCAAATGCCATAATATACATACTTACAAGTTTTAAAGGCCTTCAGTTGATTATAAAAACACGAAAGAGGATTCTGATTAACTTCAGTAGGATTTGCTTTTATACATGTATATGGAAATCAGACAAAAAATCAGTTAAGTTGGGGTGCAATTGTTGCAGTAATTATTCTAATAGTGTTCCTGTATTAGCTCCCACAACATGGAAATATATTTGCAACATATCCATATTTAAGTTCAATTTGACTGTTTACATATTACTCTTCAATTTTAAACAACAATTACAAAGATTAAATTAAACCAAAAAACATCAAGGGTGGAGAAACCCTAAAGGTATTTGTGCTGAATTGAACAGATGAAATTCTAGTTACAGAGTTCCGAAGACACACATTTCCTGGCTAAAAAAAGTGGCTTCTGTATCAAATTATACAATTGCTAAGTACTCTGACTAAATTCTCTTATTATTGTATTTAACATAAATATATTAAAACAGCTATATAATTGTGTTATAAGTATAATGTATTGATGGACAACTAGCTAGCCTACCTCGAATACAATGGACTTTCCTACTGGAGAGCGTCACACACAGATCGTCAGTAGAGCATGACAGGCATTCATCTGGAATATGGCCAGTCTACAAGAGAATCAGGGTGCATGATTTTGGGGGAAAAGATAAGAGAGGGGCCTTGTTCAGATGGGCAGGTGCACAAAATCTATCGTAATTATATGCAGGCGCTCTCGAATACTTGCTCTACTGTACTAGCCTCAGGTGCAAATCATATACATGGCATTGTTTGCTATTTGTTTAAAGCGGGGAGGATCCAGGATTTGAAGTGAGAAGGGTGCCAGTTTTAGGAAGGGTTTTTTGTAGGATAAAAAAGGAGTATTCAAAAACCCTGTGCTTTGCAGAAATATAAGAAATATTTCCTCGTTTTCATCTCACGAGTAGCTGAACATGTACACTAGTCAGTAAAGAAAAAGTTCAATGATATATATATATATATATATATATATATATATATATATATATATATATATATATATATATATATATGTATGAATCTAGTCGATGCCTATAAACCTACTTTGTGGTAATGACATAAAAAAAAATTTGTATAATCACAATAATTCCCATTTCCGTAACTAAATCTGAGACAGATACATAAGGGATAAAAACCACCTTTTGCAGGTTAATTGAGCAAATAATGTGTAAAACTCAGTTTCGTTTAACGTGTAAAAGACATTTTGAATAGAAGAGAGAGAAAAGGAGAGAGAGAAATGTAAAGAATGAATTGCATGTACCTGATCGAGTTCAATTCTAACATAGTCAGATTTTGGTTCCGTTTCGTTGATGGCCGACACGAGATCACACAGTAGTTCTTGTTTCTGGTAGTTGACTCCCCGACACAGCTTGGGTCTGTGTGTACATTCCCGGACACACTGCTGTTGTCCAATGATTCCCACTACCCGTACAAAAGGACCACGATACCTCTCACCATGAACAATGGCAGTTGTCGCTCTTTCGTATAATGATACCAAACATAGCAGTACTGTTGTAAATGTCACTTCATTGAAAGATTTACTCACCAAATACCCAACCATTATGTGCTTGTTCTAAAGAATTAAAACAGTTAAATAATACTTCTGTTTTCTTTGCTGACGAATTACAGAATAGAGTAAATACCAACAGCGTATTGTCTTATAACTGGTAACTGATATTGATTTCTTTCTTCATGGCTTCTTATACAATTCATTATATATATATTAGGACGTTTTCTAAAATTCATTGTAACTGTCGCTAAACGGTTCGGAATATCAGATCAGGAAGCCCATGACCGGAAATTTTCTTTAAGAATGATCAACGTTGTGATACTTTATTCATAGTCCTCTGTTTCTTCTATGGGGATATGTTTCATTATATTATAATCCCTTCTTGTTTAATTTAAACTCTTACATGTACCAAAGTACCTGCTTAATATCTGTCTTTTGTGACTTGAACAGCAGCACTGGTGTTATATATATAATTGTATTCACTTGATTTCCAGCTGGTCATCCATTCGCAAACCAATGCAGGCTCTACTCTAGACAACATTTTTGTACGCAACATACCACCATTTAAAAATGAATTTGTATCATTTTCCGTTGCATATGCCAATTTTTATATACATTTGCATAGATGGAGTTCAGAATATAAAATCAGAAGGAAAGACACATCTGTAACATCAAACGTTAAAGCCCATGCGATGGTGAAAAGAAATAAACACCTTAGCACATTAACGACAAATACTAGACAATATTAAACCAGTTGTTGGATTATTATAACACTCTAAGAAAGATATTTTTTTCTTTCTTAAAAAACATTTTTATAAACTGGTAAAAAGTGTTTTGAAAAAATCATTTTACACCTTGCATAATTGACAAATGATAATAGCTATTGAGATATGGCCAGAGAGAACATGCAAAATCATTAACAGATCGACAGATATAAATATAAGTGAACCACTATTATGTAAGACGTGTCTTGTCCCCATACCCCCCGGTCATCCCACCCAACCCCTTAATTACGAGGAATTTAGAGAACATTATCCTTCAACAAACCAGTTATAGTGCAGTCCATTGAAAAGTAGACACAGCTGTACATCTTTTGTATAACATTTTGTTTTATTTTGGTTGTCGAACGAATTACGTACGTGAACTTCAAATAAGTATTTACATAAGTTGGTATTTATATGTTCATCAATTCAATTTTTGTCTCATATATATATATATATATATATATATATATATATATATATATATATATATATATATATATATATAAACACAGCAATTCTATAATACGCGCGAATATAACATGTTCTAAAATTCATATAATAATTACAAACCATAAACCAAGTTTATCCTTGGTATAAAAACTATAATGTCTTTCATTCAGGTTATACTCTAAACTCTAACATAATGTAATATCTTCATGAAGAAATCATTTTGAAGCAGTCACATAAAAGAATATTTCTATTTCTCCGAGTTCATTTTTAACCGGGTTTTCCAACGGAAAAATCCGGATATTAAAATGGTGAAAATGGCGGGCGGCTGCCAAAAGGGTACCCTCATTGTACGGATAACTCCTCCTACAGTTTTCAAGATAGGAGGTTGTTCTTTTGCAGATCAATTGTACATATATCAGAGGTGTGCATATTGCTAGGATTTTGAATTCCGATAATTTATCGAAAAAATACCAGCTTTTGAACTTAGTCATTTTTTGGCAAAATATTGCATATAGGGTACCCTCATTGTACGGATAACTCCTCCTACAGTTCTCAAGATAGGAAGTTGTTCTTTTGCAGAAGAATTGTACATATATCAGAGGTGTGCATATTGCTAGGATTTTGATTTCTGATAATTTATTGAAAAAATACCAGCTTTCGAACTTAGTCATTTTTTGGCAAAATATTGCATATAGGGTACCCTCATTGTACGGATAACTCCTCCTACAGTTCTCAAGATAGGAAGTTGTTCTTTTGCAGATCAATTGTACATATATCAGAGGTGTGCATATTGCTAGAATTTGGATTTCTGATAATTTATTGAAAAAATACCAGCTTTTGAACTTAGTCATTTTTTGGCAAAATATTGCATATAGGGAACCCTCATTGTACGGATAACTCGTCCTACAGTTCTCAAGATAGGAAGTTGTTCTTTTGCAGATCAATTGTACATATATCAGAGGTGTGCATATTGCTAGGATTTTGATTTCTGATAATTTATCGAAAAAATACTAGCTTTTGAACTTAGTCATTTTTTGGCAAAATGTTGCATATACATGTAGGGTACTCCATTTCACTGGATAAGGGTTGACATGGATTATGGATACAGTTTACATAAAAGAAAACCCGGTTTGCTGTCACATTGACAGCTTTTCACTTGTCTACTATTCTTTTAGTCAAGCCAATAAGGATTTGGGAAATGGCAATATTTACGTCGAAAATATTTCCGTGAGCATGCTTTAATTTTTTATCGTGATATTTCAGTATGCAGAGAACATAACTTTTTTAAAATCTAAATTCAGGGTGTTTTATTCATGATAGTCATCTGCATCTTTATTGATTTATTGAATAACATGAAATAGTATTCTATGGATAGATTATTTTAACCCCCATCCATCAAAAACATATCGGTTTACCTAAAAAAATTGTATCAGTGCAATTACCTGAACTAACCCTTTTCTTTATGGTAAAACATAGCTTTTGCAAAGTGTTGGTTGATGTACAAGTAATAACGTTTATAAATCAATATTGAAACCTATTAGTTTCATTTATAATTCATGGCTGCGGTAAACAAAATAATTCACGCCAACATTATTGAATGGTAATTTATCACCAACTAATAAATGATTTATTCTAATGGCTGGAAAATATAATTATGAGAATTGAAATATTTGTAAACAAATGGTTTTATGTCAATTTTGTTCTTTAAAGATCAATTTACGAGGCTGTGAATATTTAAGACTTTGTCGTAAATCCATTTGTGAAATTCAACCCAAGGCTTCTTTAATTACAACCCTAACCGTGCTTCAGGGTGATTTATTTTATTGGATATACTTTCGATTATTGAGGGATACAACGGTTTTAGAAAGGCACTACATCCTCTGCCAAAGGAACATACATTGGCTTTTTGAATTTGTCACTATGCAGAAATGTCTGCAATTTTCATTTAGCATAATTTTTTTCGATTATTGCATTAGACTTCAAGATTTTGGCGCGTATGCTTAGGCTGTGTCCTAGTTTTAAGTGTTGTGAGGGAGTCTTGGAAGAGTTGTCTTTTTCGTCGTGGCTAACGTTTTGATACCAAGAATAAGTGTGTCCTAGTTGTTTGGATTTAGTGTAGACTTAATTGATGTGATTTCAGTGTGATCTTTCCTATTAAAACATAGTACTTACAATTAAACAGTTTTCTTTTTCAACAAGATTGCAAAGATATTAATTTAGGGCATCATGTAAAAATGATAATGAAAATTTAAGAAAAAGTGGCCAAAACAAGAAGAAAAGGAAAATGATCCGGTTTTTTTCCCCAATAACAAATGTAACTATCATATACTAGTGCGTACCAGTATAAAGCACACCAAAAACATTTTTAATTCCTTTATTTTTTAGAAATCCACCTTTCCTGATTGGATAAGTAAGAAAAAAATATAACAAAAGGCTTTATATTGATTTGGGAGACACTCCAGCCGCACAGATTTTTGTAGAGGTTTTGGATGGTGTTGGAATGGCAGAAAAGCAGTGAAGAAAGAAATGACAATTTTTTATTTTTTATTTTTTATTTTATTTCATCATAGAGATAGGTTTGAATTTTTGGACCATATCAAAGGAAACACAAAAAAAATATTGGGCCTAGTAATAAGTATATTCCTGCAGTTTCCTAAATTTAAAGTTACCAAATATTCTACAAAGAAAAGTTGTTTTAGAAATTCAATTAATTCTTCGCGGGCATGATTATACAACTTTAAATGATCGATTGATTAAAATTCCTCTGATCGATATAACGTCACAATAACACCCCTGCGAATGTTATTGTCATTTAAATTTTAGACCACGTGGTTTTATTTGACCCTTTCAGTTTCGCAGTAAAAAGCATACCTCGTGTTTATTGTCTATTTCATAGAATTTAGGTACTTGTAGTCAAAAATAAAATCTAGAAATTTAGTGATTCTAAATTTTATCTTCATTAATTGGTGGGAAAATGTGTTATAGAAATAAATGTAACAATGCAAAAAATAGTTTTTGTCTGCTGTTGCAACAATTACCATGCTCAGTCGAGACCCCCCTGAGGATTAATTTTCGAACCGCACCTGACCTAGTAATAGCATAAATAGTGAAACAGACTATTCTATTTTATCTAGATTGTTCCTTGAAAATGGCTCGATATTCAAAGTTTTTAATGAAAAACAGACACCCATTATTTATTTAAAAACATGGTATTGCACACCACAAGCATCAAACATGGCTATGATTTTATTAAGCAACCCAATGTTTATATTTTCAACCTTTGAACACGTGGTTGAACACAAACGATACCTCTGTTCTGAATATCATCGTTTAGTATAAATAACCGCTAGATAGTGAAATAAGACATACATCTTAAAAGATTTTCATGTTTTAACATAAATCCAAGTAGGATTTGATATAAAAAGGACCAGTACTTACGTATTTAAAGTATATTATTCGAGCACTTATACTTCCGCTCGAAATTTCACAGGAACTAAACAAATCTCGGTGAAGTCTCGTGAACTTTCATTCGAGCACCTCTGGATTTATTACATACTTAGCAACGATAAAGAAAACATTCCGAACACATTCGCAGGGGTGAATAAGCAGCATGATGTATTAGCTTGTACAAGTATAGTCGAGCAATATGGCACATGGGCCTCTTGTTTTTATTTTGCATTTGAGCTTGCTCACCTTTTCTTCAATTTTAAAATTATTTTTGCTTTTCAGAAATTTCAGTCTTGATGCATTACAACTTTATTTTAAGGTGGTCGTAGAGGCAATGTAACATTGAACAGTATATTGCAGTTTGTTACCGGAGCAGATGAGGAACCAATACTTCGATATGCACTGCCCCCATCTTTATGTTTTTTCTTGTCTGCAACTTGATTTCTACCTACCTCTTACACTTGCATCAATAAGTTAAATCTTTGCATTCCAGAGAAGCTTGAGGACATTCCAACTACTGATGTTTTGTTTGATTTTTATGATTATTCTTTTTGCAACAGTTACTTTGGATTAAAATGATTTCATTTTGGAACATCATACCGTGACTTCAGATAGATATAGATGCCAAACTATGTATAAATCTGGGATTTTTTTGCAATTTGATTTCACTCATGTGACATATTTGTCCATCATTGTCAACAACTTTTGAACATTTTCATCTTTTTTTTCTGCAATTATCAAATTGTTGTGAAGCATCTAAGAGAGGACATTTTCATGCCACTCCTATGATACATTTTGAGAATATTGGCAATACATGTTTAGAAATCCAAAGGATTGATATATCTTCGTGTTGAAGACAACGTTGGTGCTAGCTTACATATTTATCATTGACAGATTATAACATAAAAATTCTTTAAATATTTGATATCGACTTGATATCAAATTTTCTAATTATTTCCTTTCTGTTAAGATATTAAGGTAGCTCCATACTCGTAAAATTCTCTGAGGAAAGTTGAAAAACCGAACTGATTTCGACTTAATAGACTTAAATGTCATTAATTGTTAGAAAAAATATACATGTCATCACACTTTTTGAGATGCCAGATAAACATAAACTAAAGCTTATTTTAGCATTAGAAAAATGTAATTTTTTTGTTAAAAGTAAAATCTTGTAGGCAGAAATTAGTTTTTCTTGGTTAATTTTAATGTCAACTTTATCAGAAAACTAAAATTACAAAAATATTTTTAAACTAGAGCAAAGCTCGTTGCAAAGCAACGAGTGGGTCTTCCGTTAATGTCGGAAGTAAAGCTGGAAGTTCCTGTAAGAAGCAGAGCTCTTAAACCAATAAAGAGTACCTTAAATAAAAAGATGAAAAAATCGAATTATTCCTGGTACGACTTAACAAAAACCGAATAATTTTACGTACGACTTAACAAAAACCTTTCCGATTTCAAGAACGACTTAAAGGCATATTGTCTAAGATTTTGATGTACTTTTCATATTGCTGAAAGTTACCATAAAACAAAGATATAACATCAAATACTTAAATAATGCATCACTGTGTCTATAAAAAGTCTCCTAATCATTAATTAATTGATTAAACTCGTCCGAACTCACCGTGTTAATTATGCATCGGAAGTTTTTCCGACGTCTACCGAAGCTGAGTTTTACATACCCGGATGCAGCGTAATGGATGACGAGGTAAGCACATGACAGTAATCTTATGTGATGATAAAATTATTCATACATAGTGGAAGGTGTATTGCAAGCCTATCCCTTCCAGAAAGTATTATTTAATCCATTTCTATTAATAAATTGTAATAGATCAATGACAATTGTTTCCGTTCGATGTTTTGTACATTGAAACATGAATGGGGTACCCAAAGGGGTATTTTTTTTTATTCCAGTAAAATTGCAACATAAAACATCATAATAAATTGTGAGCGTTTCATACTTATAATACAAACTAGATTATTATATACGGAAAAAAATGGGTATGAAAAATTGATAAATATGATATTCGATGTGTAGTGTCTCTGTTTCAACAGTTAACATATAGACGTTCTATTTTTATTATCACGGACACCTGTTTTTTTTTTTATCAACAAGTCGTTCAATATACAGCCAAAGATTGAAATATTCTACCTCTTTTATATAAGTGTGATGGGAAAATCCTTCCCTTTAACACTTTATTTCTAGAGGGGATTGAATTGTTTTGGTTATATTGAGCCACCTTTGCAAGTTTATAATAAAATTTCAGGTGACTGTGTCATGTTAGAATTTACGTAAAATATCTTTAGATTTTACCCCCTGTAAATATGCACATTCCAGTTTATCTGTAAAGCAGAAATGATGGTTCTCTGCTTCAAAATTAGGGGGGGGGGATCAATTAAACATACAACTAAACACTGTAATAACCAACCAAAAATGTAAAATGAAAAAAAAAATCAATCAGAAAAATCGATCTATCAGATACAAGTTAACACCCGTCTTACTTTTTTTTTATATATAACAAAGACAAACATGTATTGGTGGTTATTTCAGGACTCTAGAAGCTCAATGTATCCACATGATACCGGTAGTTCTGACAGCAGCGAGCCAGCTGATCCTGACCAGACAATTAGAAGAGGTAGAGGTAGAGGTAGAGGTAGGGGCCGGGGTCGTGACACCCTCAGGGGTGTAAGAGGGAGGGGCAGAGGACCAAGGAGAGCTTCAAGAGGAAGAGGTCAACCACGCAGGGGAGCTGCTGATGGACCCAACAGGGCTCAGGTAGCAGCAGCTACTTTAGAGGAGAGAAATCGTCAGTTGCAGGTATAAATATTAATATTTTAAATAAGTTATCCTGACATATGTATTAAAAGAAAATTCATGGATATAAGAATATTGTTTTTCAACAATTTGTGACCGAATATGTTCCATTCTGGAAAAAATGTGCTGACATGCAAAAATTGTTTTTAATCATTTCAGGATAGAATTTCTCGTCTATCGGATTGTGACCTGAGGGGACTTGTTGTCGATATCGCATCACAACACCCTGAATTCGTGTTCGACGTTTTGAACAGGGACGACGGACAGCATGGCGGACATCATCCTCCACCAGATGGTCCTACCCCGGCCTGGTGTACCTGCACATATTGCCGGGAAATGCCAACGGAAGCAGAGAGACGATGTTGTGGCAGAACTAGACCAAACTGCTACTCAAGACTGCCTGTATGTAACCAAGTTAACAAATCAGATTCACTTTGATTAAGTTTCAGTATTATACCTTCATTTAATCACTTTTAAACTAACGAGTAGTTATATAATTTAGATAACAAAATAGCTCAAGGGATATGTCATATGAATTCATATTCCTATTTCTGCAGGACTTCTACTTGATTGTCCTGGACGAGGCAGTTCTTGCAGTGGCAAGAAGGCTGAGGGAGGAGTTGCTCGTCATGCCCCCTGATGAAGACCTTAATAGAGCAAACAGATTTGCGGCCTACAGGCAGTTCATACTCTGGCAACATGGCAGACTTGGGGCAGGGATTAGACGTGTGATACCCAGCTGTTGTGTTTGGCGCATCCGGGACAAGTATCCCAATCCATTTGGACAATATAAAGGTTTCGTTGGGGGGAGGTTCAATTGAAATTAAATTACATTTGCAGGAAAAGTGTTTGTTCTGTTTTTAATCAGATCAAAGTAGTGTAATATAAAATCTCAGATATCAATAAAAAAAACATGATTTATTTATTTAAATTGATGACTAATGACATACAATTATCAAAGAGAAAAACCTGTAACCATTCTCTGATTACAGCATCATCCATATGCAAGTGAAGCAAACCACTATGTCTAGCTCCCTGTAATAAAATATATGATAAATATCACAGAGATAAATATCACAGAACATGGCAATATGGAAATCTCTAGGCATTACCCAGCCCTATCAATGGCATAATATTGTCACAAATGAAAGCTTTACTGCCCCTCCGCTGTCCAGTACTCAATTGTTTTATTTAGATTTTCGAATCTAGAAATTTGAGAAGCCACAATGTCTCTCGTTGATGGTGGTGGAACTGGTGCCAAATGGGCAGATATCCGCCGTGGATCGTCTGCCTCCAATTCCATGGGTCTGTTCATTCCAATGTCATCCTCTATCCTGCTGGTGATGATATGCCGAATTAGGTCTTGAACATAACTGTAATTTTTCTCCACTTTTACAGGGTGGACAGACCATCTAGATGTTTTTTTGTTGTAACTTCTTTGCCACCTACATATAACCATAAATGAATAAATTATGCTTGGATAAAACTGCAATACAAAACATTCATTTTGAATATGGTCTGGTTTTACAAAGTAAATGCCAAGAAATAAAAAAAAAAATGAGATGTTATTCAAATGGCTTATATATTTTCATCATTTTTTCCATCCAGGCCAGTTGCTGTATTGGGCAAAAACTATCTGATTTATTCAAAACTGGTTGGCTGTAAATATTTTAAGGGATAGTGTGATTGTTTTTCTGTCCAGTATTTTTGGATATATTATGCATTATATTTGACGAACATTACAAACCTCAGAGAACCATCTTTGTTCTTCATCACCTCTCGCTCTGCATGAGAATTATGGTCAAGGGCAGCCAACCTGTTTCTTGCCCTATATACTGGAGGGCTGTAAGAGTGTCTCTTGGAGGAATACACCAGAATTAGATTTTGAAAATTTTCCAGTTCTGACGTGCTCCTACAATGAATGAAAAGTCAATATGATTGTGAAAGAGATTGTGTTTTTTTTAAATTGCTATGCAGAGTTGGATATTTGATAATGCTGAAGGTTGTATGGATAGCATTAAAAGTTGGTGTCAAGGGTTACAATAGAACATTCTTTATTTTATAAATATGTTAAAACATGAAATGTGCAGTACATTGTAGAGACCCAATAAATACTATGCATTTTTCTTTCATATATATAATAAAAAACGTCAAATTATGCACCAAAAGATCATTAAAATTAATATAGATAGTCGAAATTATTTATTCCAAGCTAATGGGGAAAATTTTATCCTTCAATAAGTTTACATACCGGCAGTTAAGGTAGTATGGAATGTTTTTCACAAGCCGTTTATCCATTACAATTTGTCTAAGTGCATTATGGGCTGCTGATCCTTTCTTAAGGTACTCCTTTGTCTGACTACCATCTTCTAAAGGGCCGTGTTGGCAAGTGCTTACCGTAGAGTTTGCAAATGGTACAAACCACTCATGTTCATTTACAATATGATGGAGCATACCATACCAAACATCCTTAAATACAATTAAAAGAATAATTATATAAGTCATTGTAAAAATAATCAACAAAAGATAATTTTTGAATATGACAAAATTACCCTATACATTACAATATTTAGATTTTCTTTGCAGGGACTCAAAAGCAAAACTAATAATAGATACTGGTACTGAGGTAATATACGAAATATTCTGAACTTTAGGTGAATTAAAACTTACAAGAAACTCTTCACAAGTGGTAGAAACTTCTGCACTGTGCCAATAATGATTTACTACATCCTTGACCCATCCACTCAATTCTTTGTTTCCTTTTTCTTGACTGATCTACATGTCATGTTCAATAAATGTAGGTAATCACAGACTAGTCTCAAACAACAGGTAAAGTCATAGTTTTCATTACACGCATATATACATTTAACTTAATAGTATTAATGTCTATATTTAACTTAGTAGTAATGTCTATACCTTTGTGAGTTTCTTTCCCAAATTCTTTGTCCCGTGCCAGACATCAAAAGAATGCTTTATATCCGGGAAATCCTTTCTTAATAATCAACATAAAGTATATGTATAACATATGAGATTGATAAAACAAGAATCAAGAGCATAGAAAGGAATTAGACACACTTATACAGAAAATAAATTTCCATGAGATATAAAATTACACAAAATATGATTTGTAAAAACACTTAAACAAGTTTATTACATTTTTAGCTTAATAGCTAATGAATTTTATGATCATATCACTATGTACATACTCATTACTGAAGCGATTTGGACATGTGCATCAGTCACCACCTCTACAACTTTGATGCCTTTGTCTTTAAAAAACTGCATCCCTCGCAGGAAGCAAGCTTTCTCCAGGTTGGTGCTTTTCCGGTCAGTACTTCGTTTGTCCATTGTTGTGATGCATAGAATTTTCTTGGATGTATACTCCATGAAGGTGTATGAACAGTATTGTGCACAGTGTCCTGGGCTATCCATACGCCCATCACCTAAAAATGAGTGTATGGCTATGCAGAATAAAATATCTCAAGTTAAATGAAACATGTATACCATTTCATGAATTCCATACTTCACTCTTCTTTTTAAATTAATTTTTTTGTATTCAATTTAAATTGGCTATATTATTTAGTATTTACCTAAAACTATTATATCTGTATTTTGAAATTCTCAAAGAGTACTTTCTTGTTTCTGAATCCAAAATCTGTCAATTGATGGAACAAGGTAGGTTTTTTGAATTCTGTGAAATGATGAGGAGCTAAGAATTGGAAGTTTTAAGAACTTTGCCAGTGTTGAAATTTTCTGGAAATTGTTGCCCGACAATAGGATGGCTGATGCAAAAACAAGGTCTCCAGCATGCATTCTTCTGTTGAGAATTGACTGCGAACACCACCTATTCGCAACATGACCTAATTTGCAGACCTACAATAAAAAAATATGTATCAGTAATCTGGATTGAGATTTCAACAAAACAGGCTTTATAAATTCATAAATATTGAAAGAAAAACTTTTAAACTGCATGGTTTTTACAAAATCTTTCAATAAAAAAAAAATCAATAAAAATATCCAACAATTCACTTTAAAACACTGTGATTTTTTCAAAAGTTCATCTTTTCATATGATATACAAAAAATGTGGAAATCATATAAAAATTCTTTAGTTGGTAAATCATGAGTTTGTATGTCATCATGTCTTTTGAACTGACTTTGAGACCTTTATTCTCCCTCATTAAAACATGTTCTGAATGGTTCTTACCCATTTAAGATATGTTGCTGAACCAATATTATCCACACAAATGCTGACAGCTTCATTACAAATTTTGCAGATAGTACTAATCTGTGTGTTGGCCAAATCCAACAAGGGCTGTTGGTATACAAGAAGAGGGCGGTCAGTAATTAAAGTTTCTACGTCCTCAATACTGTTTACTCTCTTGTAGTCTGTTTCTGCAGCATCAGCAGGGTCATCATCACATGTGTCAGACTCATCATCCGAGTACTCTATAGGAAGCTGGTCTGCATTACTTGGTCTGTAAAATTAAATACATATATATTTACAATGAAACAGCTATACAATCCACAATTGCAATTAGAGCATAGACTGTTGAAAGACTAGTGACACAAATTTCAATGAACAGAAGGTGTTTCAAAGGAAGATATGATATACATCCTCCATAACAGAATTCTACATCAGCTTTGATAGAGTTTATAAATTGATTTATGGATGCAGCAATTCTTTAGATTAAATACTTAAAACAATTCTAACAGTTTTTAGCTAGATATAGCTGTTACCTGAGTGTTAAGTTGAAATTTGGCTGAAATTCCTCATCAGAATCAGACGAATCATCATCCAGCAAGCACATTTCATCCTCGTCAATTGTAAGACTGTTATGAACAAACAAAACTCATTAATTTTCATAAATAAAACTATGGTAACCACTGTAAGACACAAATCATAATAACATTCAATTTTTATTCTGCTAATCTTTTGTAAGCTTTATGCAATAATATGATCACAAAACACAACTTACTCGAAAGGATTAATAAAGGAAGTTGACTTCTCAATTTCATACGCTTTTTTCGCACTACTACAAAACTCTTCAATACCCGACATGTCTGACTCTCTGTAAATACAATAAAGTTAGCTCATTAAGAGAGGGTCCCACTGATGGTTGTCATAGGAACTATACTTGATACAGTAAATCAGTAATGCTTATAAAAAATAAGGAAGGCAATATTCTCACAACATGTAAAATTAATCGCAAACTACCTATGATATTCTCCAGCCGATGATATGTCTGACACATCACATGTGGTGTGGAAACGAGAATGTATATGTGATGGTCCAGGTGTTGAAGTTACAGCTGTATCCTTTGAAACTACATTAACTGTTCTTTCTAATTCTTCTGTTTCAGATTTTTGGGAGTTTGGTTGATAATCACTGACTGCATCAACTATATTATTTGCATGATAACTACAAAAGAATGTTACAAAGCTAATAAACAGAAATCATTAACTGTAACGGGATGAGCGGAGGCTACTCCAAACAACAACAAGACATCTTAAATTTAACAAAATTTAATAACAAAAAAAATAAGAGAAAGAAAGAAAAGATAGAAATATAAACACTAAACCACACAAACACTCACACACCTTTCACTCAACAAGAAAAAATATGTTTATACAAATGACCAAAAATAAATTAGAAGAGTGTCCGAATCTCCGGGGCTGTAGTCCTGGACCAACTATGGACAACCACAACTAGAGTAGTTTCGTCACCACAATCATCATCATCACCATCGTCAACATAATCATCGACACTATCGTCAACACCATCGCCTACAACACCATAATCATAATAGACATCATCGTCATCACCATAATCATCTACTTCATAATCATCACCGACGTCACCATGAACGACATCATCTACATCATCATCATCGACATGACCATCATCGTCGTCGTCGTCATCATCACCATAACATCATCGTCGTCATCAACATGAACATCGCATCGTCATCGACTTCACCATGAACGACATCATCTACACCATCATCATCGACATGACCATCATCATCATCGTAGTCATCGACATCATAACATCATCGTCGTCATCAACATCAACAATATGACACTACAATAAGTGTACAAGTGACACCATAACACCATAATAAAAACAATATTGTATAATACATCATATAAGTATCTCACTGATAGTATCAAACTATGATAATGTATAAATAGTATTATATTAAAGGCAACATCTCAAAATATTGTAAGTATATGGTAACTAAGTTATTTGTTTACAGTAAACAATATGGCGTCTGAGACTTCCGGTGACGCACTTCCGCCCAAGTAGTTAAGTGGAAAAAGTGACCATAAATTGTAAAATAAAATAACGCATAGAAAATAGCCCTTTAAATCACCGTTTCTTTATACAGCAATAGCAAAAACTGTACTATAGAAAAAGACGAATTCCATTTAAACACTCTCGCTAAAGTCACACATCAGTGAACACACAGGTAACTCTACAGTGAACAATGGTCAAGGTGACTTTATAGGACGACTGCGTAATACTAATAAAAAGGCAAAAATTTACAAATAAACTACACCAAACTAAATAAATACTTACCACGGTCAGCTATCCGTGTCCGCGTCAAATGCTGAACTTGTGAAACTAAAACATGCCACACAGGCTTCTAACACGATACCCCCTTCACACACTAAGCACGTCTTAATCGCTGGACAGCTCGGCCGGGTATAACTTAGCGCCTATTGTTAGCGTCGGCCAAGCACGTTGCAAAGAATTATGGGAAAAATAAAATCGGGTGTGTTCGATATGAACAGTGATTGTCACACACCTCCCCCCTTAAAAAATTGTCCTGCAATTTCAAATAAACAATCACTGAATTTTGAAAATTCTCACGTATTTACAATAAAACCTATATACATACCTGTACTGTCTACTATACATCTCACTGACGACTCAGGTAATCCGCACCCACATTGTCGCTTCCTTTGATTGCAATGATCCTAAAGCGGTATGGCTGAAGCTGCAAAGCCCAACGCATCAGTCTGGAGTTCTCTGTCTTTGCTTTGTTAAGGTAGGTCAGGGGTTGGTGATCAGTTTCAAGTAGAAACTCGCGTCCATAAAGGTACTGGTGGAACTTCTGTATTCCCTACACTACCGCCAAACACTCCTTCTCGATAACAGCGTATGCCTTTTCTCTTGGTTGAAGTTTCCTACTGGCGTACGCTACGGGTAGTTTCTCGTCATCCTCCATCTGTAACAGCACAGCACCTATCCCATCATCTGCAGCGTCCGTGCGTAAAATGAAGATTTCATTAAATTCTGGCAACTTCAATATTGGCCTTTCTGATAACATGTGTTTCAATGTATCAAAAGCTCGTTGCTGACTTTCAGTCCAAATAACTTTATTTGGTTGGCCCTTCTTCGTAAGATCAGAAAGTGGAATGGCTATCGCAGAGAAATTCGGAATAAACTTTCTGTAGAATCCTGCTAAGCCTAGGAAGGCACGAACCTGTTTCTTGGTTTGTGGTATTGGCGCATTTCTGACTGCATCAATCTTGTCCTGTTCTGGTTCTAGACACTTGTTGCCCACCATATGTCCCAAACAGTCAATCTTGTCAAATCCGATGAAACATTTTGTCGGTCTGGCCGCAAGTCCCGCATCTCTGAGTCGTTCGAACACAGTCTTCAGTATGTGTAGATGTTCTTCAAAGGTATCTGTAAAAACAATGACATCATCGATAAAGTTTTCTACGCCGTTCATACCTTGAAGTAGTTTTCTCATCATACGACTAAATGTTGCCGGCGCGTTTACAAGACCAAACGGCATTGTCCTGAATTGGTACAATCCGGATGGTGTGGAAAAGGCTGTAAGCGGCTTACTCTCGTCAGCCATCGGTACTTGCCAGTATCCTTTGCTTAAGTCTATCTTTGACACAAACTTCTTCCCGGTCATTTTGGAAAATATACTTTCTGGACTGGGCATTGGTTCTGCATCAAATACCGTAGCACAGTTCAGTCGTCTATAATCAATGCAAAATCGATTCGTTCCATCTTTCTTCCGAGCTATGACAACTGGAGCTGAATAAGGGGAAGATGATGGCTCAATCATATTCAACTGTGGCATTTTCTGAACTTCTTCTGTAATTGTTTTCTCTGTACTGAACGGAATTGGATATGGTTTCACACGCACAGGTTCAGACGACGTCACAACAATCTTATGCTCCACTAAGTTCGTCATTCCAGGTATATCCGTAAATACATCTGAGAACGAATCACACAGTGATTTAGCAGTTTCCAACTGATCTGGTGTTAGTCTGTCTGCAAACTTTATGTCCTTTGCTGTTTCGGTTTGAGTAACAGGTGGCATAAGAATAGAGTCCTGTTGTTCATCATCATCTAGGTCACTAAAGTCTATGAGTGAAATTGCACATGTTGACAAAACACCACAGTTCAATGTATCTCGTTCAACATACTTCTTAAGAAGATTTGCGTGGAAAGTTTTCAGCTTGCCTCCCATATCGATCTTGTAGTCCATCTGTCCTATCTTCTGTATTACACTATAAGGTCCCTTCCATTGCATGAGAAGTTTGTTTGACTTTGTCGGTAGAAGAATTAGTACTGTGTCTCCCTCTTTCATCTGACGACCTTGCGTTTTCCTGTTGTAGTACTTGCGCTGACGTTTTGAAGCTTTCTCCAAGTTTTGGCGAGCTATGTCACATGTTTCTTCCAATCGTGTGCGTAAGTCAAGTACGTATTGATACGTTGTCTTAACGTCCTCGTCAGGAATTTCCTTTGTCCAAAGTTCTTTAAGAATTGTCATCGGACCACGAACAGTACGTCCATAGAGAAGATCAAACGGCGAAAAACCAAGGCTCTCCTGTGGTACTTCACGGTATGCAAAGAGTAATGGGTTGATGTACTTATCCCAGTCTCTTGGTCGCTCAGCACACATCCTCTTTAGCATCTGTTTCAACGTACCATTGAACTTCTCGACGAGTCCATTACACATGGGGTGATACGGAGTAGTAGTAATCCGTTTAAATGACAACAGACGGCTCACTTCTTTCATTACGTCCGATGTGAATTGCGATCCTTGATCTGTTAGCATCTCGATCGGAACTCCTAATCTACTAAAGATGTCTACCAGTGCCTCCGCTACTCGCTCTGTCTCAATTCCAGGAAGTGGAATAGCCTCGGGATAACGGGTTGCGTAATCGACAAGCGTCAGAATGTAACGATTCCCTTTGTCGGTAACTGGTTGCAGAGGGCCTATAAGATCAACTGCTACTCGTTGAAACGCTTCTGTAATTAGCGGCATTTGTCCTAACGGTACTGCAGGTACTTTTCCTTTTGGAATAGTCCGCTGACACACGTCACATGATCTGCAAAACCGTCTAATGTCTGACTGAATTCCTGGCCAGTAAAATTCGGACACTACTCTGTCGGTTGTTTTCTTTGATCCCAGATGACCACCCATCAGCGTTTCATGTGCTATCTTCATGACGATAGTTCTGTATTTCCGAGGAACGATTAACTGTCGGAAAAGTTTTCCACTGGACACTTTGGGACTGCAAAATTCTCTGAACAACATTTGCTTCCGTTCACACATTTTTGAAAATCCGCCGTCACTGTAATGTTTAAGCTGTCCACTCTCAGCTAAGCTCCATAACTTTTTCAGTGTCTCGTCGTTTCGTTGTTCTTGTAAGATATCCTCCGGCGATACATCCCGTATTGCTTCCGGTACTTTTAATGGTTTGTATGGAGACTGTTTCTTTTTCAGTTGCGCACGCGTTTCAACAGCTGCTATGTTTTCAACGGAATGAATCCAGGCTGGATTTGGTTCATGTGGTTTCCTTACTCCACGAATATTACCAAGAATAAGATCGTACGAAGGCGAATCAAAGCACCAAGCATCAACACTTCCGGTAAAGTAAGGAGTATCGACATCAATTCTAGCCACATCTGAATCAATAATACGACCGTCTGCTAACTTGCATCGTTGAGATGTCCCTGTTAGTTGATCATCGTTTACCAGTTCTCTACGAATAACGGCACCACTACAGCCTGTGTCTCTTAGCACAGTCACTAGTTTATTGCCAACACATCCCTTCACAACTGGCATTTCCGTTTCACAGAACGCAACCGAATCACCAACACACGGTAAGTTTCCATGTTTCTCGACGACACTCGCGGCTCCTTGGCGACCTCTACCGCGTCCTGGATATCCATGGTTCCCATTATTGTACGACCCACGTTGAAAATCACTAGGGTAAGTATGTTTCGGTGTTGTTTCTTGTTTCTCGCTCGAATTAAACGGCCTGTTATTCGGACTTTTGCGGAAGTTGCAGTTAAAGGCTTTATGTCCTTGTCGTCCGCACTCATAACACTTCACTGCATTTCCAGATTGGTTTTGTTGCACGGAATCTTTGTACGGCGGTTGTCTATCGGACTGCTGTCGTCTGTCAAAGAGCGGTTTTTGCGTAAGTGAAGAAGATGTCACTGTTCTGGCCTCAGCAAACTGGTCCGCGTATCGCGCCATGTCTTGGATCGAAGTAGGAATCCTCTCCTTTAGGAATAAGGCAAGTTCTTTCGAGCAACACAATAAAAACTGTTCACGTAAGAACAAGTCCTTCAGATCATCGAATGTCTTGTTAGTCTTAGACAGCTGAATCCACCGCTCAAGGTAACTGTCCAGTCTGGTAGAAAATTGCATAAAAGTTTCACTTCCGTCTGGTTTTGAAAATCGGAACTTCTTGCGGAAACCGTCCTCCGTCATGTCAAATCGTTTCAACAGGGCGTTCTTCAACTCGTTGAAATCAAGTGCTGTTTCGGGTGAGAGTCTTGCGAACACATCCAGTGCCTTTCCTTTGAGTAATGCGCTAAGATGAGTCCCCCACGTGTCTTTATTCCATTTATGCGTTGTTGCGTATATCTCAAATCTTTGAATGTACGCGTCAATGTTGTCTTTCGAATCCTCAAACGGAGGAAGTTTTGGTCCTTTTATCACTTGAGAAGTTTCTTTCTCCTCTTTAGTCACAACACTCGGCTTCATGTGAGATCTCTCGAGTTGCAGTTTGTGATCAAGTTCCAGTTCTTCTAGTTTTTGCTGATGTCTCTTTTCTTCTATCAATCGGGCGTGCTCTCGCTCATCATGTTCTCTTGCGGCGCGCTCTTTGAAGTCGCGGTCTCTCTCCTCCTGTCTCTCGACTCTATGTTTCTCACGTTCGTCCCGCATTCTGGCCTGTTCGTCCTTCACGAATTGTTGAAGGTCTTCATCCTTCATCCCCATCTTGGTCCCCACTTCAAGTAGCTCCAGCATCTCCTTGACAGTAGACATGGTGCATTGACTGACAGACCAACTTACCTCAAAATTATCTCATAAAGGGACTAACTTCTCAACTTTTAACAAAACAATCTGCCTAACGTAATGTACTCACCAAGGGAAAAGGAAACAACGACCTACACTTGCTCTTACATGTACTACAAAAGAGATCAAAAAATGAAAAATAAAATAAACCTTGGCAACTGTTCACTTATAAAGATATCTTGTAGTATCTGGAGGAGTCAACTCATCCCACCGCTGCCACCAATTGTAACGGGATGAGCGGAGGCTACTCCAAACAACAACAAGACATCTTAAATTTAACAAAATTTAATAACAAAAAAAATAAGAGAAAGAAAGAAAAGATAGAAATATAAACACTAAACCACACAAACACTCACACACCTTTCACTCAACAAGAAAAAATATGTTTATACAAATGACCAAAAATAAATTAGAAGAGTGTCCGAATCTCCGGGGCTGTAGTCCTGGACCAACTATGGACAACCACAACTAGAGTAGTTTCGTCACCACAATCATCATCATCACCATCGTCAACATAATCATCGACACTATCGTCAACACCATCGCCTACAACACCATAATCATAATAGACATCATCGTCATCACCATAATCATCTACTTCATAATCATCACCGACGTCACCATGAACGACATCATCTACATCATCATCATCGACATGACCATCATCGTCGTCGTCGTCATCATCACCATAACATCACCGTCGTCATCAACATGAACATCGCATCGTCATCGACTTCACCATGAACGACATCATCTACACCATCATCATCGACATGACCATCATCATCATCGTAGTCATCGACATCATAACATCATCGTCGTCATCAACATCAACAATATGACACTACAATAAGTGTACAAGTGACACCATAACACCATAATAAAAACAATATTGTATAATACATCATATAAGTATCTCACTGATAGTATCAAACTATGATAATGTATAAATAGTATTATATTAAAGGCAACATCTCAAAATATTGTAAGTATATGGTAACTAAGTTATTTGTTTACAGTAAACAATATGGCGTCTGAGACTTCCGGTGACGCACTTCCGCCCAAGTAGTTAAGGTTCCTCACTACACCGTGAAATAGTTTCTCAAATCAGCAGAAAATTACTTGATTATGATAGAAAGCGAGATGGATAAGAAGTATACATGTCAAATAGGCGAAAAAATGTGCAATTTTAGATAAAAAATGATGTTTTAAAAAATTTCATTCAGTAAACATAAACAAAAGCCCCAGGTGGATTCGAACTCATGACCTACGGTTCACAAGCCTGATACTTTAACCACTGAGCTATGACGATATACATCTGAATCGATTGATACAAACAGTTTAACAAAACATTTAAATCGCCATCTTGTTACGTACTGTCTTAAAAAGTATAAGTCTCGGTGTAGTGAAGTACCTTAAGTGGAAAAAGTGACCATAAATTGTAAAATAAAATAACGCATAGAAAATAGCCCTTTAAATCACCGTTTCTTTATACAGCAATAGCAAAAACTGTACTATAGAAAAAGACGAATTCCATTTAAACACTCTCGCTAAAGTCACACATCAGTGAACACACAGGTAACTCTACAGTGAACAATGGTCAAGGTGACTTTATAGGACGACTGCGTAATACTAATAAAAAGGCAAAAATTTACAAATAAACTACACCAAACTAAATAAATACTTACCACGGTCAGCTATCCGTGTCCGCGTCAAATGCTGAACTTGTGAAACTAAAACATGCCACACAGGCTTCTAACACGATACCCCCTTCACACACTAAGCACGTCTTAATCGCTGGACAGCTCGGCCGGGTATAACTTAGCGCCTATTGTTAGCGTCGGCCAAGCACGTTGCAAAGAATTATGGGAAAAATAAAATCGGGTGTGTTCGATATGAACAGTGATTGTCACATTAACAAAAATGATATTTAAGCAATGTAGAGCTGCGCAGGGGGCGTTAAAATTTCCAAATCAAAACTCTACTGAATGTGCAAGTAGTTGTAAACACACAATCGCACAAACTATGCAATACACACCTGCACACAATGTATGTACAGAGGCTTTTTTCATTAGAGACTTTAATCCTTTTGACAACTATGAACTAGTATTTATTTATTTCTAATCCATATATGTTTTATTTTTTACTTCCTATATTAAAATCAAACTAATATTTGAGTTGCAAACATGGGTTTATATATTTTGATTTTGATTTCCCCTTCGGAGGCCTCTTATATCTGAGTGCATATCGTAAATGTCTAACAATACTTTTCTTGTATTTTTGCTTCTTTTTTATCGGCTATATTCTCGAAAAAATAACTTATGATTGGTTTCTATCTATGTATCACTTCTACAAAAATAATTGTTTGAATAAAAGACAAACAAACGTTAACTAAAACACGTGTGTGAGACTCACTTGTTCAGCAAAACATTGGCTACTTCGGCATGCGTATCCACATTCAATATGGCCTTCAATTCATTCCAGCGTTCAAACTGATAACCAATATATACTCTGCTTTTGTTCCATTTAGATGCTACTGTGGCTCTATTTCTTTTTCTCGCAGAATCGGTTAAACATCTCTTTCTTCCTCGGTTAGATTTGCTGTTTTCCGACATGTTTGTTTTAATTTACCGCGTTGAGCATGCGCGAAAAGCTTTCCGAAAGAGTTCAAACTTGGGGTCATATGAATAGAGGCGGGATCAAATCGAATTTTTGTCATCCTGCACAAGAATTCAAGAAAATGTCATTTCGCTTGTTTAGTCTACATATAACAGTAAAAATTGATATTTACGAGAGAGAAATCCTTTTAATAATATCATAATCTTAGCATATCACGACATTCAAAGCAATATAAAATAATACGTATTTTCATAGATATTATGCCTTTAACAAAAAAAATCCGAATGTGTTACAGTACGACTTAACAATTAATTTTTAGGTACAAGTTAATTTAACCAAGAACTTGATACTAATTTCTTAACCAAAAAAGCGGAATCAAAATTTCCGGAAAAATCATTTTTTGAACTCGTATATCTCTGTAATGCATCGTCCGATTTTAAATTGGCTTTCAGTGTTATATTCGGCTTAATAAGCTCTATAAAACACATATTCATTTTTGATTTGATCAGAAAATTCATTTTTTCGAAAAATTTGATACCCTTCCGGTTTCGACCGGAAGTGACAGATTTTCATTTCCAGCCTTATTACAGAGGTAAATCGATTAAATCATAACCATTGAAAATTTCAAGCCTCTATCTTGAAGCGTTTTTGAGAAACGCCGCGGACAAAATGACTTTTTGAAAATTTTAAAAATGACGTAACGTAAAAACGGAAGTGACGTTTTCAAGGAAACTTCACAAACTTTGAGGTATTATAGTTGCACACAACCTCTGAAAATTTCATTAAAATCGGTTGTAAACTTTTTGAGTTATAAAGCCGAAAAGGAGTCAGAAAAAAAAATAAAAAGAACTAGACACGATCTCGTTGCGAGCAACGAGGAGGTCTTCCGTCCGATTTTTAAAAGGTAAATCACGTCATCGACTTTAATTTTCGACAACAAAACATGATATGGAAATAGGAGTGAAGTACTAATGCTTACCTGTAATGCTTTTTATAAGTTCTCTTACGTTGCTTTTTTAAATACTTGCATTTCTTTCAATTGAAATAGACAAGATTAAACTTTTTTACCTCTGGCCCCTAATATCCCTAGTTAGGTAACGCATGAGAAAATCATTATATTGTAAGGATATATAAACGTATTATACCTAAAGTCTGTCCCAAGATATTTTTGCCACACATTCTCTTAAATTATTTGATATTTGTAAATATCTCTTGATTCAGACGATGTTCATTCGATAGTATGAAAAAATCCCAAGATTTCCCTTTTGAAACGCCCCCTCTAGCTTGTCAGGTTTTAATACACGGCTAAAAAAAGAACGTCTACGGGGATTTTGCATTGCATCAGCCATTATAAAGCCCGGATGATAACTTTAAAAAGTTGTGCTAGATATTCCGAAAGACTTCCGAATTGAGAAAAGATGTAAACATTCCCCATTATAAATATCCGTAGGAAATCTGTTTTCGATCCTGTGAATGTTTACGAAGGAAAAATTGTAAAAAATTAAATGAAGTTTGACCCCTAAAAACGTTATTACCTAATTACGTAACACATGTTAAAATCAATAGATTTCTTGGATACATAACAGTTGAGTTCGACACAAAATTTTAAATTTTGTTTAATTCATGTGATTTTGAATGACAACAGTTGTGAATGGAATTGGAGATCATTGTGGAGAATAAGCAGGTATTGAAAATAATTAATGCATATGATCATGCACATGACAAATAAAGTGTCTTACACATGTAAATCTTAATGTTAAAGCTGCTTGGTCCGATTTTCAATAAAATAATTGTACGCTTTTAAACGATGGTTATGCTAAGTATGTGTGCAATAATATACGTTGCAGTACATGTAGTTTTCCCTGTCAATTAAGCCATATTTCAAAACAATTATGTACATGTTGAAACTCGTTGAATCCGGATGTTGTTGATTACGGCATGCTGCCCAATCCGGCGACATTATTCAGCCCCTTGACATTTTCCCATCATTTTTGTTTAAAAAAAAATTGTGCAATCCGGATCCTATCTATTCTGTTAACCGGCGCAATGAAAAAGCCTACTGCATATTATTAGTGAGAGTTATCTCCCGTAGTCCGTCCACTTATCGATCGATCGGCCTTCTGCGAGATATTAATGCTCAATTATTGACCAATTTTTCTGTCGTTGCTATTGATTTAAACAACAAAAGAAGCAACTTTTTTCAGTTAATACCGTAAAGTCTTGTTATGAATTGCAATTGGATAATTAGATTATAGTTCACCCAATTTTTTTCAGGCCGTGATTCAGGATACTGCGGGAGTAAGACTGCCGATATCGTTTGTTATCCCCGTTGCATGGCTACACGTACAGAGTTGCATATTATTCTGTCAAAATGCTCAATTTTTTTTTTATATAAAATTCTCATTTATATTAATATTTATCTATTGTTTCCCTGCATCAAAACAGTTCTCGCCATCAGGTATTTCAGCCACCTGTTGACTTGTTAATGTTTTGTTTAACAATTTACAGTTAAGCATGCACTTTTCAGGTAAATCGGATGTTTGAAAGATTATCAATAACGACGATTTAATTCAAGGATTTCCATCGTATGTATTCCGTTATGGATTTATTGTTTGAAAAAAATATTTAAAATGAAAATTTGTACCGTAAATAAGATCGATGAAATCTAATATAATTCAGAACAATTGAACATTTTGCAAGAATACACGATCAGGACCTACTGCATTAAATACTAAAATTAATTTGCAACAATATCCTCTAAACCGGATGTTGCCTAATCCGGCCATTTTTTTTTTTCAGAACCACCCTCCGCCGGATTAGACAAGTTTTGTTGTGTATTCGCAAAATAATCGACATAAAAGGGTTTTGCGTTATTTCGCCGCGTGTTTAAACTGGCCCCTTACGTCGAAGCTAGTATGATTGTATTACGACTTTGACATTTGTTTTTTTTATATACCTATTATAACATATAAAATATACAGCATGACTATTTAAACAAAAATAAAGCAGTGTACATTTGTTCATTAATAGTTTTGATGTTTACGTTGTTTATAATCATTGCAAAACATGCAGGATGAATAAACTCAATCATTCGGAGGATGAAACCCAACGGTTTCCTTTTTTAAACATTCCAATGATGTATTTTGGGGGGTTTTTGTATGCCCCAAATTTATTTTTATTTACTTTGAATATTTCTAACGTTGAAAGGAGAGCACTTCCGTTTAAATACGTCTATAAATTTGTAAGATTATTCATTAGGTTTGCAAGGAAAATTATTTGATACTGTAATGGCCGACAAATCGGAACATGCAGCTTGAAGAAATTTCTCAACTTATTATACCTCGAAACGTTATTTCAAATCAGGCACCAAACAATGAAGGGAAATGGAAATATTCGGCGGATCCAAATGTTAAAATATTCTTATGATAAAAATTGGTATTTATGGCAAACAGATTAATCATTTTTTATCTCTTAAAGATATAATCGCACCTGTGTTTTGTATCCATCTCTTTTAAACTCTTTGTAGCCAAATCTGTCAAAATTCGTGGTCGTTTCACCCTCTTGTTGCAACCCCAAACCCCGCTGAAATGTTCACAATCGATGCGCTGATGAACGAAAGACTCGACTAGAAAAACTTGCTGCATGGGCCGTCTAACATTATTAATTTTAATGATGAATTCAGAAACTTTTACATTTCAAAAAGTGTCATTTTTTGTTAAGTTACAGGAACATTGTCATTCATGCACATAAAATTTGTACAAATTAAGTTATAAGTTATTCAACTAGTGTTTGAAATTTGAGACCGTTCTTGAAATATTTGGGAAAGAAATTTTAGGGGTCATCCTTTCATCTTCTTATCGGGCCCGTGTAACAAATTTGAGCCATTTCCGAATAAATGTGTGCACAAAATCGTTAATAAAAGAATGCAGGTAACGGGAGCTTTTAACACGGGAGCAGGGAGTGCTTTAAAACTCATATTTACATGTATTAATTTACCTTGTAAAATTATCAGTCATAGGCATTAGATAACTGATATTGCCTGATTGGCGAATTTGATTTGCCTATTGACTCCATCTGAATCCAAATTCTCAGTCTTTCAAGGTATATTTAGGAACAATAATCTTTCCTGCGAGAAAAAGTGTGGGGGGGGGGGGGGGGGGGCTGAACCCTCTATCAGGCTATGTTTGTAATGGTTAGGTATAACTTTGCAAAAAAAGTGGGGGGGGGGGGGGGGGGGGCTAAGCCCCCCCCCCCCCCCCCCTAGCCCCCCCCCGGTTCCGACGCCTATGTATAAGCATGTACTCCAATCAGGTGTTGTACTTTACAGAACGTTTTTTACGCGATCGCCGAGCGCTTCTTTTTGGGGAAGAACAGTCCTAATCAGACAGCAAATACATAATACAGCATACAGACGTTTTTATTAATATAATTATATATAATTTATGAATAAACTATTTAAGTGTGCTTGAATATGCAAATTTTAAAGCCAATTCGATTTGTATTAGACAATTAATCTACTAAGTCTAGTGTTCGCTACTCGATCTTCAACTGTCCGAATACAGTCAAAACTTTTGCAATGAATGTACATGTACATAACATTTTTAAAACTCACATATTCTTTCAGAATCAAAAAAAATTAATTTATAAATGAATAAAATCAGCAATGAGTTTGCTTTTTAATGAATCTGACTACCATTGAGAAGAGGTTATACCAATAGTGTGACCCTTATTATTTTACGGCCTGAATGTAAATAAAACCTCAACTTGTTTAAAAATGGTTTGTTTTATCGTGCCTGTACCTACCGCAAGCATGTAACATTGGACTTCTTAAGCTGCCTTATCTCGAACGCTTTTTAAATATATTTCAACTTTTACTTACTACACCCTGCTTAACACACTCTCTCTCTCTCTCTCTCTCTCTCTCTCTCTCTCTCTCTCTCTCTCTCTCTCTCTCTCTCTCATAACTCATAAAAATTCTAATATTTTGTTAGCCAAATGAAGTATCACATTATCATAGATATGTGAATATCGCCTATATTTTGTTGAAATTGGTAGTGTAATGCATTTAATTCTCAGCAGCAAAATGTCACAAACGGACACAAGTGAATTTATTTACATTTCAAATCGTACGACTGTAAAACGAACAATTGTATTATATTCATTGATGGCAGCTTTTTTTTTCCCTTTATTATACGAACTATGATTTAAATCAATGGTTTGATGCATCGTTAACCAATATAATTGGAAATGAAAATAACAACGAATCAATGGGCATTGGAATGTGTGATAACGTATAAACACGAGAAGCATGTGTCCTACAGTGAATCGGCTGTCCACTAGCGCGGCATCTCCTCGGCCCGTGTTATGAAAATGTACACTCAACGTGGTGGGTTTGAACTGTTAACGTTTGCAGTTTGATAACTGAATTTTATTTTCCAACAATAAAACTGTTTCATGACATAGACAAGAACACAAAGAACGCCTTTTTTTCAATGACAGCCATTCTATCTATTTTTTTTTTTTAATTACGAGAGCAAAACAGCAATACTTCGTAGGTAATAATATAGTCTTTTTTTTATTTACGCTTTAATATCGTTAAAATCTGAATTCATTGTGTTTGCAGCTACATAAATAAACCCGTGTGTGCATTCCAACAATGCGTATATCTTGTGTATTGGATAACGGCAGACCGCTCGCTAGTCCAGCCGCGACCTATTTTCTCGGCCACGGGCAAGGATCGGATACGTACATGAAGCTCGGAAGCTTACAGCTAGCAAGATTTTAAATGCGACTCAAATACATTGCATAGAAGCAATTCTTATACACATAATATATTTCCCTAGAAAAGAATTAAACTGTTTAAACACTTTCCGAATGCAAGCTAGTACACTGTCTATGGTATTAGGTAAAGGTATAATCTTTTTTATTTACTATTAAAATCATTAAAATCGGAATTCATTGTGTTTGCAGCTACATAAAAAAAACCCATGTGTGCATTACAGCAAGACGCAAATCTTGTGTATTAGATAACGGCAGACCGCTCGCTTGTCCATTCGTGACCTATTTCCTCGGCTGCGGCAAGGGATCGGATACGTAATTGTTAACATACACAGTTCGGTATACAGCTAGATTTTAAATGCGACTCAAATGCATTGCATAGAAACAGTTCTTTTATCCATAATGTGTTTCACTAGAAAATAACTAAAATGTTTAAACACTTTCCGTGTGTAAACCGGTACCCTTTATGTCAGTTAAACGCACAAATACCCCGTTTATTTGCCAAATAAAACACAAATACATGGTAACAAGTCTGGCTTTTTACACTCATATTACGCAATACCCGAACAAAATATTATTGTAACGACATTAATAAGATCCTAATGAACAACTTTTGCCGCGACAGCCATATCGAAATCTTAACCGCTTTTGAGTTATAAAGTGAAAACTTTGAAGGGTTCTAGGTCCTTAATTTGAGGGGCCAGCCCCTTTTTCTAGGAGTCAAACAAAAGATCTTGTAAATATAAATTTTTGTTCTTCTACATGTCTTAACAAAATATTTGTGAGAAAAAAGATAATCTAAGAAAACCAAGCAAAATCACAACGCTTTTTTTCATCTCATTTTTCGAGCCCTACCGAGCTTTAGCGCCTTTTGTGCCTGAAATTTATTAATGCCTTATTACATATCTACAATCTTTTGTCTATCATTCCTGAAATTTTGAACTTAATATCTTTTATAGTTTTTGATAACTCTCTTGGACAAGCCGACACTCTGAAAATCAAGAAAACGTCGATATTTCAAAAACGGAAATGACGTCATCAACCAAAAAAATTTCCGATCAAGTTTAAACTAATGTCAATAAGATCTGCAAATTTTATTAAAATCGATCAAACAGTTTTCGAGTAATCGCTGACACAAAATCGGTAAGAAAAAAAAAGGAGAAGAATGAGAAAAAAAAACCGAAGAAAAACAATAAGGTCTTCCGTTGGAAACGGAAGACCTTAATAAGTAGAGCAAAGCTCGTTGCAAAGCAACGAGTGGGTCTTCCGTTAATGTCAAGAGTAAAGCTTGATGTTCCTGCAAGAAGCAGAGTGTTTAAATCAATAACGAGGAACTTAAAGTAAAAGATAAAAATAAATACGAATGATACTATGTACGAATTAACAAAATCCTTAACGATTCTAAGAACGACTTAACAAAAAAATAATTCCGAAGGTGTCAAAGTTCTTAACAAACTTCGAATTATTTTTGGTACGAGTTTGAACTTAACGCTATTTTTGAAACCAAAAACGCAGAATCAAAATTTCTGAAAAATCAATTTTTAAACCCCGATATCTGTTATGCATCGTCCGATTTAAAAACGGATTTAAGTTTTGTACTCATCATGAAAATTACCGTAGGTTACATATGTTTAATTTTTAATATTGAAAAACAATGAAAAACTAAAACAAGAGGCAAATTGGCCACATCGCTCACCTGAGGAACAATAGGTATGATAAAATCAGCTTAATGGAGTCACAATGCAAACTACCTGGACAATGTACATTAATACATGTAGATCCTGTATAAATAAAACCCATCCCCCCCCTAAATATTCTTGTTTATAATCATTAGTTCCTTTTCTAAAAGGATGATTTTATATTGATTTTATAGTTATACCGCATGTTGAGTATTGCAGTTCTCAAAAAAAGTTCCTTAACAATAGTTTATATATGGGATATAAACCTACATCAAACTCTGAACCTTCTTGTGAGGCCAAAGAACTGTCCTGGGGCCAAAGTCTTAACAATTATAAATAATCATCTGGCTGATTAGTTTCTGAGAAGAAGATTTTTAAATATTTACTCTATATATTCCAATGTTAAACTTTGACCCCCCCCCCCACCCATTGTGGCCCAAACCTATCCCCGGGGTCATGATTTTCACAACTTTGTATCTACAGTACCTGAGGATGCTTCCACATAAGTTTCAGCTTTCCTGGCTTATTAGTTTCTGAGAAAAAGATTTTTAAAGATTTTCTCTATATATTCCTATGTAAAAATCAATTCCCCCATTGTGACCCAAATACCACATAGGACTATGATTTTAACAAACTTGAATCTACACTACCTGAGGATGCTTCCACTTTAATTTGTGCTTTTCTGGCCTAATAGTTTTTGAGAAGAAGATTTTCAAAGATTTTCTCTATATATTCCTATGTAAAACTTGATCCCCCTCTTATGGCCCCTCCCTACCCCCGGGAACATGATTTGAACAAACTTGAATCTACACTACCTGAGGATGCCTCCACACAAGTTAAAGCTTTTCAGGATGAATAGTTTTTGAGAAGAGGATTTTTGAAAAATACCATCAAATTTTCAATAATTCTCAATTATCTCCCCTTTAAAGAGGGCGTGGCCCTTCATTTGAACAAACTTGAATCCCCTTCACCTAGTGGTGGTGCTTAGTGCCAAATTTGGTTGAAATCTGCCCATTGGTTCTTGAAAAGAAGATGAAAATATGAAAAGTTTACAACAACGACAAATTGTGATCAGAAAAGCTCACTTGAGCCTTTGGCTCAGGTGAGCTAAAAACAAAATAAAAGAAACATAATTGCATACTTTTATTGAAAAACAAATTTTCACAGCTAACAATTGTAAATTACTTTAAACAGCCATAATTTTGTTTGTTATAATTTCTTATCAAACACAAACCACAACAAGGCATGATGCTTTCTTAAAGTTCCATTACAGTAACTGTTCATGAATTATCCGATTTAATTTTTACTGGTAAATAGTCTGTAGAACACATTAAGGAATATGCATGTGGGTAGAGATGACAGGTTAACCTCAAGAGCTGAAAAGAATCAACAGGTAAAAACCATGTGGCCACCAATAGCTGAAATTAAAAAAATCAATAAGCTGTGTTAATACATGTACCGGTACTAATAACAGCTGTGTTTACATTAACATATGCATAGTATTTCTGAAAAAAAATACACTGACCATGAAATGTAATTAGTATGACATATCCCGATACGAGACATTAGATGGCACAGGACAGTTTTTGTGATACGTTTCATTGTAGCCTGGGGACGTGTGTCTTCGGAACCCTGTAACTAGAATTTCCTCAGTTCCCATTCAGCACAAATACCTTTAATTCACTTTTTATAAGGCCAAACACCAATTTCTGAAGAAAATTACTAGTCAAAACCTGTAAAATTTTCTACATACTGGTTTTTATGAGATTTTGACCCTTCCATATTTTGCTAATTTTTCATGATTTTTCAGCTTTTTAGACCCCCCCCCCCCAGCCAATTCCCTGCAAAGGGTTGACCTTCCGTACCATGTGCATGTTGCACCATCACATGTCAGAAACTTACCGGTGTATAGTTTATAATGTCCCATCCACCTACTTTTCGTGTTATTTACCCTCCCGTCTGTAACTTGCATGTTCACTGTCTTAAGTCAACACAACAGTCATATTAGCCGCAGGTTTCACATTTTATTTCTGAATCTCATGTACCTAACATATGGGGCCTACATATTGAATATCAATTTCAACAAGAGACATCCCTCTAAGTAATGATAATCATTAAAAACCATTTCATGAATTTTAGCTACACTCATAAGCCTTTAAGTACAGCAACTCTCAATTTTACAAAAATATTGACGGGTACTTTATCCGAAACTGTCCCTTGCTACCTTTAACTTACACTAACATTCTCTGAAAAGTCATCTTGTCTTAAACTTACAAAGCTTATGCTATTCTGAGAAAAAGTATACCTCATTTTGCCAATTCCATTAAGGATTAAGAAAAATATGGCAATTTAAGTGAACCCAGCATTTCCACTTTCCTCTATTTAACACAGATTCATAGGGCTCTCCATAAATAAAGCATCTTTACATCATCTTATAGAGGTCAACTATTTTTAACCTCCCTAAATAAGAAACCTTATTCAAAACTACATACATATACATGATATTATCATGACAAAAGCATCACATCACTTAGAAATACCCTTACATGTATACCATCCCCCTATTTTTTGATTTTCCTAAGAAGCATTAGTTTGAACACTTTAACCTTAATATTATGAAACTTGTGGCAATTCCCTTAAGGATGGAGTCTTTTCTGGTTTTCGACTTGTCAAACGTAAATTTGATTAATTGTTCATTAAATCAAGATGAAAAGAAAATAAAATACTATATTTTTCTTTCTTTTTTACTATCATACAACTTGGCATAGAAAAATGTAATCAATGTTTAGAATGGAACAAGGACTATATTTTTGGCGTAGGAAAATATCACATGTTGCGCAATTCAGAATTGCTGCAGATTATATATATATAATGAGTCTGTTTTGGCATTTTAAAAACAATAACAATAATGTTGGATTTTTTTTTACTAATGTGAACTAATAATATGATACTTGGGTTTCAGAATATGTTTTTAAAATATGATTTGCCTATCAAATAACATTTTTATAAGCTTTTTAAAGCGCCCATTCTATACATTGATTTTTGTAAAAAATCACTAAAATCAGTTTTTCTCTCTTATGAAACGGTCAATATATTAGCTTTTCTGTCAATTTATATCTTTATATAAAGTCTTCATAATACATAAAAATTAGAAATATTTCATTATTGGAAGCATAAAAAAATAATCAAAATTTCTTCAAAATTTAAGAAAATTAGAGGAAATGCGGGCTAAGCAATATCAATTTTAGTATAAATATTTATTCCAATTTAGTAGTATAAGCTGATAGACACTCTCATGGTCTATGATTTCATTGAAGATTTGAATCTTCAAATCTTAAACAAATGTCTACAGAACTATAAAGAGCTACACTTATTTTTATCACTCTTTACGTTGAGGAAAAAGGTAGTGACCTTGACCAGACCTTTATCCGAAAACAAAAAGGTCAAATTTAATTAAACTGATAGAATCATTAAGTAATATGATCCGTTTGACTGTGTCAAAATTTCATGCATTTCTTATTATAAGAAGTATGTTTGATAATAAAAAGACTCCTTCCTTAAGTCATTTCTCACACATATTTAAAAACAACCATCACTGATATTGAAAATTGATATTTTCTTCGTAAATGGATGTAATGTAACATTTTTTTTCACAAAAAGACATGCCGCCATACATGTGATTTCTTGTTTTCATGAAACAGTAAGCTTATAATCATATTTAGTGAATATTTTATTTATTCTTGTTTCTAGTCTCCTTTTAACCTTGCTAAAATAGTAAGACCTACCAGTGTGATGTCTGCTCTTAATTAAAATGAAATTCAAACACAACCGGGTACCTGGGGACGGATGAGAATTCCATGATAAATGTTCAAATTTTACATGTTTTCCTACATTTTTGATGCATATATACAATAAAAGGGTAAACATTTGTTGCTTCTTGATCATTTCGAGAGTAATTATCATAGCAGATGTTATTTCAAGGTCAAATGTACATTTACATATCCAACATGTAATGGTAATGGAGACAATTGGAAAGAGGGGGGCCATGGCTTTTTGAATTCTGTAAATATATCTAAAATATCACTTTTGGATAGGAAGGAGGAAAAACTTGAGTTTTTTGACATATTGTATACTTTGATAACTGCATTTGTCTACATGTGAATTTTATTTGAAAGAAAAATATGCTGTTTTAAAAAAACTAAGTTATATAAGTCAGGTTGCTTAATGTTATTTCATGAAATCAGACAGCAAAATTGCTGCAAATTTATAATTTAAATAATTCAATTGATCAAAACTCTTTTACTGTGCAGTATTAATTCTTATCTCGGTAATTAACTTAAGCCTTTTAATTGTCATAAGGATAGGAAATACCTACTTTCTAAGCCAATTTACTCTAGTGGTGGTCATTCTACACATTTAAAAGGCATTTACTTCCCTTGTATATTATAGCTAATAAATCATGTAATGACATATACAATGTATAACCAACAAAATCATCCATTTTCCCAAAATAGACTACTTTTGGTAAAAATCCACTCAAAATTACAGTTAAATGAGAAATCTGAAAATACCATGTAGTCTTGAAACTTACACTAACATTCTCTGAAAAGTCATCTTGTCTTAAACTTACAAAGCTTATGCTATTCTGAGAAAAAGTATACCTCATTTTGCCAAATCCATTAAGGATTAAGAAAAATATGGCAATTTAAGTGAACCCAGCATTTCCACTTTCCTCTATTTAACACAGATTTATAGGGCTCTCCATAAATAAAGCATCTTTACCTAATCTTTTAGAGGTCAACTGTTGTTCAACCTCCCTAAATAAGAAACCTTATTCAAAACTACATACATATACATGATATTATCATGACAAAAGCATCACATCACTTAGAAATACCCTTACATGTATACCATCCCCCTATTTTTTGATTTTCCTAAGAAGCATTAGTTTGAACACTTTAACCAAATATTATGAAATTTAAATGCTTCTATTCTGATCAATTGAATTTTTAAGCAGCGTGAAATTAAAACCATCGCAATTGATACTTTAGTAAAAATCATGAAAATTTAACACGGTGGAATTAAAACGACTTACAGTATTTCATCCAAACAGCCTCAAAGTATAATTTTCTGCTATACCATTTTTTTTAAATGAATTCTACTGGATTTTTTTTTGCAAATAAATTTAGAGAGAGAGAGAGATCTGAGGCACATGTAGTAAAAATTATTACATACATTTGTCTTACTGTAAAAACTGTTTACCATGTAGATGTGTTCTGCATGTAAAGTTTACCTAAAATGAATCAATAAAATTCAATATATATAAAAGATAAACTAATCTCAAAGAATTTACAATGTTCTGTGAAATAATCAAATCTTGAGAAGAATGTTTTATAGATATCAGGGAACATTAACCTAAAATCTGAACTTAAAGTTCTTTTCATCTTGCACTCTGATTTACATGATCTTTCACAGGCGATAATCATATATAACGGCGAGCCAGACAAAAGTTCTAATTTTAATTAGACTGAATATTTACCATGTCAAATATATTTATTTAATTAAGCACAAGCCTGTCTGAGTTCTTTAATTCATTAATTAAGTGGAGGTGATATGGTAAAGATCTGCTATTTTCAAATATTTAGGGTAAAGTTATCATCATGCAAACATGCACTCTAATTACAACATTCTACTCTTGTGTGCCTTTGGACCCCCACCCCTTTTAATTGCACTGTTTTACGGTGTGTGGTGTGTTGTTCAATACAAAATAAGACATACATATACATAATAATAAATAGAAATTCAAACGAGTAGTGTGCAAAACATACACGTGAAAATACATTGGACAGATAATATCCCGAGATTTCTCTGACTCAAATGCCCGCTTTTATATTGTTACGCACGTCAAAAGCGAAGGTTAGAGTCAGAGGAATGTCGGATTAGATTGAAAAGTGCACAAACACTTTGAAAAGAAAAAGTCAATACGACATATCCTGTATTGAAACATACCTTTATAATCTGTCATACGTTAGTTGAGCTGAAATTTCCACTATCGCCGTCTTGCAGGCCATTCTTCTGACACACCGCTATCAGCTGTTGTTCGCAGTCAAAACATGGCGAGTTGACATGGTGAATCGTACGATAATTATTTCGATTAAAACTAATCAGACTAATAAAAACTAACAACGTAATTATCGACCGAATTAACGAAATTGTTTCAATAAACACTCTGATTAACTATATAAAAAAGGAGTTCGGTTTTATGACCTGTACGAAATCTTTTCAGCAGGAGTTACTTTTAGTGTGAATTTTGCACTATTTTTTAAACCAATAACGAGGAATCAACATTTCCGGAAAAATCAATATTTAAACCCCGATAACTCCGCAATGCAGTATCCGATTTTAAAACGAATTGAAGTTTTGTATTTATCTTTGCACACTATACAATATGCATATAATTTTATGTTTTTTTATAAAGTTTTATGATCAGTACGAATTGTCACAGTAGAAGTTACTTTCAGTGTGAATTTTGCACTATTTTTGAAACCAAGAACGCGGCATCAAAATTTCCGAGAAAATCAGTTTTTAAACCCCGATATCTCTGTAATGCATCCTCCGAATTTTAAACGGTTTTCAGCATTAGACTCAGCTTAAAAAGCTCTACAAAATATGTATACGTTTTTTGTTTGATCAAAAAATTCATTTTTTCAAAAAATTTGATTCGCTTCCAGTTTCGACCTCAAGTGACAGATTTTTATTATATAGCTTCATTACAGAGGTAAATTGACCAAATCATAACAATTGAAAATTTCAAGCCTATATCTTAAAGCGTTTTTGAGAAAAGTCCCGGACAAAATGATTTTTTTTAAATTTTAAAAATGACGTCACGCCAAAACGGAAGTGATGTTGTCTTTAAAGTTTTAACATCTTTGAGGGACGATAACTTGCTAAAATCTCTGGAAGTTTCATTGAAATCGGTTGAAAACCTTTTGAGTTATGAAGCAAAAAAGGAGTCAGAAAAAAAAGAAAAAGTATAATAACTAGAGCAAAGCTCGTTGCAAAGCAACGAGTGGGTCTTCCGTTAATGTAAAGAGTAATGCTTGATGTTCCTGCAAGAAGCAGAGTGTTTAAATAAAAAACAAGAGCAACTAAAACTAAAAGATAAAAAATACGAACGATACTATGTACGAATTAACAAAAACCTTAACAATTCTAAGAACGACTTAACAAAAAAAATAATTCCGAAGGTGTCAAAGTACTTAACAAAAATCAAATTATTTTTGGTACGAGTTTGAACTTTACGCTATTTTTGAAACCAAAAACGCAGAATCAAAATTTCCGAAAAATCAATTTTTAAACCCCGATATCTGTTATGCATCGTACTCATCATGAAAATTACCGTAAGTTACATATGTTTAATTTTTAATATTGAAAAACAATGAAAAACTAAAACAAGAGGCAAATGGGCCACATCGCTCACCTGAGGAACAATAGGTATGATAAAATCAGCTTAATGGAGTCACAATGCAAACTATCTGGACAATGTACAATAATACATGTAGATCCTGTTTAAATAAAATTCATCCCCCCCCCCTAAATATTCTTATGTTTATGATCATTAGTTCCTTTTCTAAAAGGATGATTTTATATTGATTTTATAGTCATATCGCATGTTGAGTATTGCAGTTCTCAAAAAGATCCTTAACAATAGTTTATATATGGGATATAAACCTACATCAAACTCTGAACCTTCTTGTGAGGCCAAAGAACTGTCCTGGGGCCAAAGTCTTAACAATTATAAAGAATCATCTGGCTGATTAGTTTCAGAGAAGAAGATTTTTAAATATTTACTCTATATATTCCTATGTTAAACTTTGACCCCCCCCCCCCACCCATTGTGGCCCAAACCTACCCCGGGGTCATGATTTTCACAACTTTGTATCTACACTACCTGAGGATGCTTCCACATAAGTTTCAGCTTTCCTGGCTGATTAGTTTCTGAGAAAAAGATTTTTAAAGATTTTCTCTATATATTCCTATGTACAAATCCATTCCCCCATTGTGGCCCCACCATACCACCTGGGACTATGATTTGAACAAACTTGAATCTACACTACCTGAGGATGCTTCCACTTTAATTTTAGCTTTTCTGGCCTAATAGTTTTTGAGAAGAAGATTTTAAAAGATGTTCTCTATATATTCCTATGTAAAACTTGATCCCCCTTTTGTGGCCCCTCCCTATCCCTGGGGACAATGATTTGAACAAACTTGAATCTACACTACCTGAGGATGCCTCCACACAAGTTTAAGCATTTCAGGCCGAATAGTTTTTGAGAAGAAGGTTTTTGAAAAATACCAACAAATTTTCAACAATTCTCAATTATCTCCCCTTTAAAGAGGGTGTGGCCCTTCATTTGAACAAACTTGAACCCCCTTCACCTAGTGGTGCTTAGTGCCAAATTTGGTTGAAATCTGCCCAGTGCTTCTTGAGAAGAAGATGAAAATATGAAAAGTTTACAACAATGACAACGACAAATTGGCTCAGGTGCGCTAAAAATAAAATAAAGGAAACATAATTGCATACTTTTATTGAAAAACAAATTTTCACAGCTAACAATTGTAAATTACTTTAAACAGCCATAATTTTGTTTGTTATAATTTCTTATCAAACACAAACTACATCAAGGCATGATGCTTTCTTAAAGTTCCATTACAGTAACTGTTCATTAATTATCCGATTTAATTTGAATTACTGGTAAATAGTCTGTAGAACACAATAAGGAATATGCATGTGGGTAGAGGTGACAGGTTAACCTCAAGAGCTGAAAAGAATCAACAGGTAAAAACCATGTGGACACCAATAGCTGAAATTAAAAAATCAATAGGCTGTCTTAATACATGTACCGGTACTAATAATAGCTGTGTTTACATTAACACATGCATAGTATTTCTGAAAAAAAAATACACTGAACATGCATGCAGTGTCATTAGTATGACATATCCCGATTCATGACATAAGATGGCACAGGACAGTTTTTTTTTATACATTTCATTGTAGCCTGGGGACGTGTGTCTTCGGAACCCTGTAACTAGAATTTCCTCAGTTCCCATTCACCACAAATACCTTTAATTCACTCTTTATAAGGCCAATCACCAATTTCTGAAGAAAATTACTAGTCAAAACCTGTAAAATTTTCTACATACTGGTTTTTATGAGATATTGACCCTTCCATATTTTGCTAATTTTTCAGCTTTTTAGACCTCCCCCAGCCAATTCCCTGCAAAGGGTTGACCTTCTGTACCATGTGCATGTTGCACCATCACATGTCAGAAACTTACCGGTGTTTAGTTTATAATGTCCCATCCACCTACTTTTTGTGTTATTTACCCTCCCATCTGTAACTTGCATTTTCACTGTCTAAAGTCAACACAACAGTCATAGCCACAGATTTCGCATTTTACTTCTGAATCTCATGTACCTAACATATGGGGCCTACATATTGAATATCAATTTCAACAAAAGATAATCTTCTAACTAATGATAATCATTAAAAATCATTTCATGAATTTTAGCAACACTCATGAGCCTTCAAGTACAGCAACTCTCAATTTCAGAAAAATATTGACGGGTACTTTATCCGAAACTGTCCCTTGCTACCTTTAACTTACACTAACATTCTCTGAAAAGTCATCTTGTCTTAAACTTACAAAGCTTATGCTATTCTGAGAAAAAGTATACCTCATTTTGCCAATTCCATTAAGGATTAAGAAAAATATGGCCATTTAAGTGAACCCAGCATTTCCACTTTCCTCTATTTAACACAGATTCATAAGGCTCTCCATAAATAAAGCATCTTTACCTAATCTTTTAGAGGTCAACTGTTGTTCAACCTCCCTAAATAAGAAACCTTATTCAAAACTACATACATATACATGATATTATCATGACAAAAGCATCACATCACTTAGAAATACCCTTACATGTATACCCTCCCCCTATTTTTTGATTTTCCTAAGAAGCATTAGTTTGAACACTTTAAAGTAGATCCAGTGTTCTGTAATGTCATACTTTTTTGTAAAACTTTGAGTTCTTTAAAATTTGTGCAAGATAGTTTTATCTATTTTATGCGAATATAATAACACAGAAGTAATTAGAATTATTGGTAGGTTCAAGATATTTTCGCAGCTTAATTTTATGCAAAATTTCCAATTTCTTTTACATTTTATCGATGCTAAGGGGAAATAACTCTTTTTCTTACTTTTCTATCAGTTGTATGTCTAAATGCCATAGTTTTTCTTATTCCAACAATGAATTTTAAAAGATTTTTGTAGTTTTAGTTTTCTGATAAAGTTGACAATAAAATTAAACAAGATAAACAAATTTCTGCCTACAAAATTTTTATTTTTAACCAAAAAAATATGGTTTTCTGATGCTAAAATGTGCTTTAGTTTATGTTTATCTGGCATCTCAAAAAGTGTGATGACATGTATATTTTTTCTAACAATTGATGAAATTAAAGTCTATTAAGTTGAAATCAATTCGGTTTTTCAACTTTCATCAGAGAATTTTACGAGTATGGAGTTACCTTAACCTAATATTATGAAACTTGTGGCAATTCCCTTGAGTCATTTCTCACACATATTTGAAAACAACCATAACTGATATTGAAAATTGATCTTTTCTTGATAAATGGATGAAATGTAACATTTTTTTTTCACAAAAAGACATGCCGCCATACATGTGATTTCTTGTTTTCATGAAACAGTAAGCTTGTAATCATATTTAGTGAATATCTTATTTATTCTGGTTTCTAGTCTCCTTTTAACTTTGCTAAAATAGTAAGACCTACAAGTGTGATGTCTGCTCTTTATTAAAATGAAATTCAAACACAACCGGGAACCTGGGGACGGATGAGAATTCCATGATAATTAAATGTTCAAATTTTACATGTTTTCCTACATTTTTGATGCATATATACAATAAAAGGGTAAAAATATGTTGTTTCTTGATCATTTCGAGAGTAATTATTATAGCAGATGTTATTTCAAGGCCAAATGTACATTTACATATCCAACATGTAATGGTAATGGAGACAATTGGAAAGAGGGGGTGGCTTTTTGAATTCTGTGAATATATCTATAATATCACTTTTGGATAGGAAGGAGCAAAAACTTGAGTTTTTTGACATATTGTATACTTTGATAACTGCATTTGTCCACATGTGAATTTTATTTGAAAGAAAAATATGCTGTTTTAAAAAAATTGAGTTATATAAGTCAGGTTGCTTAATGTTATTTCATGAAATCAGACAGCAAAATTGCTGCAAATTTATCATTTAAATAATTCAATTGATCAAAACTCTTTTACAGTATTAATTCTTATCTCGGTAATTAACTTAAGCCTATTAATTGTCATCAGGATAGGAAATACCTACTTTCTAAGCCAATTTACTCTAGTGGTGGTCATTCTACACATTTAAAAGGGAGTTACTTCCCTTGTATATTATAGCTAATAAATCATGTAATGACATATATAACCAACAAAATCATCCATTTTCCCAAAATAGACTACTTTTGGTACAAAATCCACTCAAAATTACAGTTAAATGAGAAATCTGAAAATACCATATAGTCTTGAAACTTACACTAACATTCTCTGAAAAGTCATCTTGTCTTAAACTTACAAAGCTTATGCTATTCTGACAAAAAGTATACCTCATTTTGCCAATTCCATTAAGGATTAAGAAAAATATGGCCATTTAAGTGAACCCAGCATTTCCACTTTCCTCTATTTAACACAGATTCATAGGGCTCTCCATAAATAAAGCATCTTTACCTAATCTGTTAAAGGTCAACTGTTGTTCAACCTCCCTAAATAAGAAACCTTATTCAAAACTACATACATATACATGATATTATCATGACAAAAGCATCACATCACTTAGAAATACTCTTACATGTATACCATCCCCCTATTTTTTGATTTTCCTAAGAAGCATTAGTTTGAACACTTTAACCAAATATTATGAAATTTAAATGCTTCTATTCTGATCAATTGAATTTTTAAGCAGCGTGAAATTAAAACCATCGCAATCGATACCTTAGTAAAAATCATGAAATTTTAACACGGTGGAATTAAAACGACTTACAGTATTTCATCTGAACAGCCTCAAAGTATAATTTTCTGCTATTATTCCATTTTTTATTAAATGAATTCTACTGGTTTTTTTTTGCAAATAAATTTAGCGAGGATTTTTTTCTCTTTTCTTATTAATGACAGGTTTTAAAAACAATATTATGTTTAGTATGTATAAAATTCCATAAACAATTTTTCAAAGCTTTGGATTTTAGTTGCACAATGAAAAAATGAGGGATTGCACGATAATACATGCTCATTTTGAAATTTAAAGCATTGTTGATTTCTTTTACTAGATAGAGATATGCACAAAATGATGTTGCTCTGTGATGCTTTGCCAAGATTAAAAGCATGAGAGAGAGAGGGAGAGAGAGAGAGAGAGAGAGAGAGAGAGAGAGATCTGAGGCACATGTAGTAAAACTTATTACATACATTAGTCTTACTGTAAAAATTGTTTACAATGTAGATGTGTTCTGCATGTAAAGTTTACCTAAAATGAATCAATAAAATTCAATATATATAAAAGATAAACTAATCTCAAAGAGTTTACAATGGTTCTGTGAAATAATCAAATCTTGAGAAAAATGTTTTATAGATATCAGGGAACATAAATCTAAAATCTGAACTTAAAGTGCTGTTCATCTTGCACTCTGTTTTACATGTTTTACATACAGGCAATAATCATATATAACGGCGTGCCAGACAAAAGTTATAATTTTAATTAGACTGAATATTTACCATGTCAAATATATTTATTCATTAAGCACAAGCCTGTCTGAGTTCTTTAATTCATTAATTAAGTGGAAGTGATATGGTAAAGATCTGCTATATTCAAATATTTAGGGTAAAGTTATCATCATGTAAACATACACTCTAATTACAACATTCTACTCTTGTGTGCCTTTGGACCCCCAGCCCTTTTAACTGCACATTTTTACAGTGTGTGGTGTGTTGTTCAATACAAAATAAGACATACATGTACATAATAATAAATAGAAATTCAAAAGAGTAGTGTGCAAAACATACACGTGAAAATACATTGGACAGATAATATCCCGAGATTTCTCTGACTCAAATGCCCGCTTTTATATTGTTAAGCACGTCAAAAGCGCTTAAGCGGAGGTTAGAGTCAGAGGAAGGTCGGAATAGATTGAAAAGTGCACAAACACTTTGAAAAGAAAAAGTCAATACGATATATCCTGTATTGAAACATACCTTTATAATCTGTCATACATTAGTTGAGCTGAAATTTCCACTATCGCCGCCTTGCAGGCCATTCTTCTGACACACCGCTATGATCAGCTGTTGTTCGCAGCGCGCAGTCAAAACATGGCGAGTTGACATGGTGAATCGTACGATAATTATTTCGATTAAAACTATTAAGACTAATAAAAACTAACAACGTAATTATCGACCGAATTAACGAAATTGTTTCAATAAACATTCTGATTAACTATATAAAAAAGGAGTTCGGTTTTATGACCTGTACGAAATCTTTTCAGCAGGAGTTACTTTCAGTGTGAATTTTGCACTATTTTTTAAACCAATAACGAGGAATCAACATTTCCGGAAAAATCAATATTTAAACCGCGATATCTCTGCAATGCAGTATCCGATTTTAAAACGAATTTAAGTTTTGTATTAAGCTTTGCAAACTCTACAATATGCATCTAATTTTATGTTTTTTTATAAAGTTTTATTATCAGTACGAATTGTTACAGTAGAAGTTACTTTCAGTGTGAATTTTGCACTATTTTTAAAACCAAGAACGCGGCATCAAAATTTCCGGGAAAATCAGTTTTTAAACCCCGATATCTCTTTATTGCATCCTCCAAATTTCAAACGGTTTTCAGCATTAGATTCAGCATAAAAAGCTCTACAAACTACGTATACGTTTTTTGTTTGATCAAAAAATTCAATTTTTCGAAAAATTTGATTCGCTTCTGGTTTCGACCGGAAGTGACGAATATTTATTATATAGCCTCATTACAGAGGTAAATCGACCAAATCATAACCATTGAAAATTTCAAGCCTCTATCTTTAAGCATTTTTGAGAAAAGTCCCGGACAAAATGACTTTTTTAAAATTTTAAAAATGACGTAACGTCAAAACGGAAGTGACGTTGTCTTTAAAATTTTAACATCTTTGAGGGACGATATCTTGCTAAAATCTCTGGAAATTTCATTGAAATCGGTTGAAAACTTTTTGAGTTATGAAGCAAAAAAGGAGTCAGAAAAAAAAGAAAAAGTATAATAACTAGAGCAAAGCTCGTTGCAAAGCAACGAGTGGGTTTTCCGCTAATGTCGAAAGCAACGCTAGAAGTACGTCTAAGAAGCAGAGTTCTTAATCTAGTAACAAAGAAACCTAAGTACAAAAAGATAAAAAAATCGAATGATTCTTGGTACAACTTAACATGATCCGAATGTTTTTAAGTACGACTTAACCAAAAACCCTTAACCATTTCAAGAACGACTTAACAAAAAAACCAATGTGTTTAAGTACGACTTAACAAATTTGACTTCATTTTAGGTACAAGTTTACTTTACCTTGAACTAACATCTTTTTTCTTAACCCAGAATGCAAAATTAAAATTTATGTAAAAAATCTATTTTGTTTAAAACATAATTCTGAGCCACTTTTCCTCTTCACTGCTTTTCAAAAGGTTGACCTTTCGTACTGTGTGCTCGTTGCGTCATTAATTGTCAGAAACTTATCGATGTTAAGTTTACTTTACTGTACTTCTGTGAATATTTTCTATGTAAAATTACTATGAACCAGACAACATTGAAATGGTGAACATTTCAAAGGGCCCCGCTTATGTTATTTCAGAGAATTCTGCTTTGACCTTGACCTATAACTTGAAATTTTTCCAGCTGGCATAGAACTTTTAATTCAATTTCATTCCCCCTAACATACATGCATTTTTGTTCAATCTGACCAAGATTAAGCATATTTGGAAAATAATCTACTATTTAAAACTAATTTTAAAAAGATCTGCTATGACCTTCACATTGACAGACTTGGTTCAAGGTCACTGCACGCCATTAACCAATAAACTCTGTAAAGGTAAAATATTAGCCAAATAGGGGCTAAAAGGAGAGTATATCTATGCTCTTAAAATATGGATTTTTGTGTGATCTGATATGACCTTGACTCTTCATCTACAAATATCATTCGAGGTCATTGCATATATTTTGAACAAAGGCATCATGTGGGTAAAGTATGAGGCTGAATGGAGCAAAGGGAGAGAAGATATACTCCGGACAAGGATTTTTAAAAATATAATTCTGATATGACCTTCACAGTTTCTTTTCACTGAAAATAGGTTCAAGGTCACTACACACCCTTTCACCCTTTACTCAAAAGCTCTGCTTATGTGAAGTCTGAGCCAAATAGGGGTTAGTAGAAATTATATATGCTCTCAAAAAAGGATTTTTGCATGATCCGATATGATCTTCACCCGTTACCTAGAAATTTCATGCAAGGTCACTGCACATCGTTTAACCATAGAGACACTCTGTGAGTATTAGCCAGATTGGACCAAAGGGAAAAAAGATATGCCCCAGACAAGGATTTTATATATATAATTCTGCTATGACCTTAACCTTATACCTAAAAACATGGTTCAAGGTCACTGCACATCCTTCAACCAAAGGAACCCTGTGGATGAGGTATGAGCCAGATTGGGCCAAGGGGAGAGAAGCTATGCTCCTGTCAAGCCATCTCGGATGGACAGACCGACAAATTGATCACTAGAAGGCGCCCGCATAAACATGCCTTTTTATCTAAAATAGTATCCATGCTATCTGCCCATGGTGAATAGTCATCAAAACCATTCATTAGCAGAATTTGATTTCCCTCCTTTTTAAGGTGGTATGGGACATCTGTCGATATTAATGTGGATTAAAGTACTATATAATTGAAAACTTTTCACCGGTTTAGAATTTTCAAATTTTACAATATTTAACCTAAAAATAGCTTTTAAAAATATTTGAAAAGGTAAAAATTGTAAAAACCCCAGCGGGATTCGAACTCATGACTTATAGGTTCCTAGTAAACCCTCTAACCCACTGTGCTAAGGAGTTAGGTGACCATTTTTGAGAAGAAACTACATGTACTTATATAATTACACTTTATTTTATTGTTTATTTCGATAAACAATACGTCACAACATGGAAGTGTCCCATATCACCTTAAACTCGGAACACCTCTGACCTAATAAGATCGCCGCATGAAATACAAAGTTTGATTTAACTCTAATTTGTTTATCATCAAGAAATTCTGCATCGCTGACAAATAAAGTTTTCTTCTGTATAATGAAATACCAATTCACTGACTATTCGGACAATAGCAAGTTTATTGTCCCATTCAACAGCTACTATTTCCCTTGGCTTTGCCTCATTAAATATTTGCTGTCTTGGGGGACAATAAACTTGCTATTGTCCTCATACCCAGTAAATACTAAATAGGCATATAATATCCTATCCACCTACATTTCATGTTATATAACCTCCCGTTTGTAACCTTCAATTTCACTGTAAAGTCAACATATCTGTCATAGCCGCAAGTTTCACAATTTATTTCTGCTTCTCATGTACTTAAAATTAGGGGCCTTAATATTGCTTACCAATTCCAACAAGAGACATCCCTCTAACTATTGGTATTCATTAAAATTCATTTCATGAATCTACGCAACAATGATAAACCTTCAAGTACAGTCACTCTCAATTTTACAAAAATATTGACGGTACTTTATCCAAAACTGTTCCTTGTATCTTTAACTTAGTACACTAACATTTTTATGAAAAGACGGTTTGTCTTAGAATAAGAAAGCTAATGCAATTCTGAGAAAAAGAATACCACATATTGCCAATTCCATTGAGGTTTAATAAAAATATGGCCATTTAAGTGAACCCACCATTTCCAATTTCCTTTAGTAAACACAGATTTACAGGGTTCTCCATAGTAAAACATCTTTATCTGACCTTTTAGAGGTCAACTTTTGTTCAACCACCTTTAAAAAGAAACCTTATTCAATACAACATATGCCTACATGATATAATCATGATAAAAGCTTCACATCACTTAGAAATACCCTTACATGTATACCCCCCACCCCCCAATCTTTTGATTTTCATAAAAAGTCATGGTTTGAAATGTTTTACCTAATTTTATGAAACATGTGGCAATTTCCTTGAGTCATTTCTCACACATATTTGAAAACAATCATCAATGATTCTAAAATGTGATCTTTATTTGTTTATTGTATGATTTGTACCATTTTAATTAACAAATAGACTGCTGTCCTGCTTGTGATTTCTTGTTTTCATGAAAAAAGTAAGCTAACAATCATATTTAGTGAATATCTAATCTATTCTGATTTCTAGTCTTCTTCTAACCATGCTAAAACAGTAAGTTACAACCTACAAGTTAGACATCTGCCTTAAATTAAAATTAAATTCAAACACACCCAGGTAGCTGGAGACAGAGTTGATTTCAATGAAAAATGTTCAAATTTGACATGTTTTTCTACTTTTTTATGCATATATACCTTAGAAAGGTAGAAATAGGTTGTTTCTTGTTCATTTCAAAAGTAATTATCATAGCAGATGTTATTTCAAAGTCAAATGTACATTTACATATCCTACATGTAATCTTAATGCAGACAATTAAATAGAGGGGGGGGGGGGTTCAATTATGTAAACACATCTAAATATCTTTATGAAATAAAAAATAAAGGAAACATAATTGTATACTTTTATTGAAAAACAAATTTTCACAGCAATTATGAATTTCTTTAAACAGCCTTAATTTTGTTTTCATAATTTCTTATCAAACACAAACCACAACATGGCATGATGCTTTCTTCAAGTTCCATTATTGTTCATGCATTATCGGATTTAATTTGAATTACCAGTAAATAGTCTGTAGAACACAAGGAATATGCATGTGGATAGAGGTGACAGGTTAATCTCAGGAGCTGACCCACAAGAATCAACAGGTACCGGTAAAAGCCATGTGGTAACAAGAGTCTGTTTTGAGCTGAAATAAATAAAAAAAATAATTAGCTGTGTTTACATACATGTACTAGTAATAGCTGTGTTTACATTAACATATGCATAGTATTTCTGTAAAAAATACACTGACCATGCAGTGTAATAAGTATGACATATCCCAATACATGACATAACATTTAGGCAGTACAAGATCAAAAATTTGAGAGAGAGAGAGTTTATTACCATACTTGTAGTGCAACAGTCAATATTTCAATTCGTAAATTACAAACGAATATTACCCACCGAACAGCGTCAAAGTACATGTACTGGTATTAGCTTCTGGTATACCATTTTTTATCAATTCTACTGTGTATTTTTTGTTTGCAAATAAATTTAGCGAGGGTTTTTGTTTATTTTCTTATAAATTACATGTTTTAAAAACAATACTACGTGTAATAAGCATAAAACATGTATGAGTAAACTTAATGAAGAATTTTTAATAGATTATTTTTCAAAGAATGTGGTACATTACATGTATGTCAATCTTTATAAAACTAGCGTATATTCCGTGCGCCATAAATTGCAAGTTTTTTGTAAATATCATTTACTTGCATGATAGGTATATATGGTCTAACCAAAATTTTCTTCATAAAGCTACAGCTGTATGTACCACATATATGTTTTGTCACAAGTATACATTTTTAAAAAAAATACCCAAATTCCAACAGTTTAAATAAACTCAACTCATTCTCTGATAAGTTCATTGTGTTTTGTGCGTGCATATCTTATTTGTCTGCTGCAACAGCAGCCAATCAGCGGTAAGCTGAATCCACAAAAAGAAAGTTTGTGTTTTAGGAGCGGGTAAATTGTTTATGCGACACTGTCAAGAAAACCACACCAAATAATAACAAGAAACATAAATATTCACTTAAATGTATTCTGTTGTAAAGTAAAGGTTTTTAACACTTATTGCATCTTGCAAAACATGTGATGACCTTAATCATCTGTCATATATCTGATATACATGTATATGTAAAAGATGGGAGAAATAACGACGGAACAAAGTGGGATTCGAACCTGGCCCTCTGAATCTCTAGTCAAGTGCTCTACCAACTGAGCTACATGTATCTGGCACCAGTATTCAAACCAGTCTGACCGTCACATTCCTCCCCCTTAAATGATCTTCACCCTCGAAGATCATCCCTGGCAGGATCGAGTTAACCTGTTAGTTCCAGGGGTTGGTCACAACACCAATATTGTAACAGGATGGGAGAAATAATGAAGGGATTTGAACCTGGGCCCCCTGAATCTCTAGTCAGGTGCTCTACCAACTGAGCTATCTGGCACTGGTATTCAAACCGGTCTGATCGTCACATATATAAAGAATTATTTTAAACAATGTTGTTCAATTAAAAATAACACTCGCAACCTTCAGTTTTTGTCTGTAATTAATCAATATTGGCGTGCGATCAGTTCTCGCCGAGTACCATTTCTCACCAGTGCATTGTTACGTCATTTTATCAACACATAAAATTATATACGAAAATATGATGTAACAGTGCACCAGCGAGAAATGGTCCTCGGCGAGAACTGCTCGCACGCCAGTACTGCCAGTAGTCAAATTAAAAAAAGAGAATAAAAAATTACATTTAAAACATTAACAAGGACAATTTAAGTACACATCATAACTGCTAAACAAGAAAAATTATGTGAACTGGAAGAATGGTAGGCATAGTTCTAACTTGTAACCTACATGTACAAGTACATGTACCGGGTACCCGTTGGTCTGCTATACCTCTTTAATGATACAATGATACAAAGATATTAAAGTCATGCTTTAACTCTGAAGTCTGAAGTATACAATTTTATTTACTTGAAGTTATGTCTACAGGGTATTCATGACTACATTTGGAGTCCTCTGCACAAGAATATATGATATGTTTCTAATTAGACCCTGCTTTGAATTTTGAGTTGAAAATTCATAATCTGTTATTGTTTTAAATAGATAAATTCAGTTACCCTTTCCAGTCCCCCATGAACCTCGAGCGAGTCTAAACACCCATGAAACATGTAAAAATTACACGTTAGTAAACAAACACCCACACCATAACAAAAACATCTAACAGTGTGCACTTACTTACATGTACATCTATACTATATACTAAATTTTAACCAGTTAACAAGAAACTTTAAAAGGAGTAAAAGCCTCACCTTCTTCAGTAACATCCACATAAATCACACACTTTAATGTCCATCTTTTCTCCTTTATTACTCGTAGCTTATCAACGGCTGATCGTCGACAGAAGTGTGGCTGTCAGAATTTCCTCGTAAACGATTCACACGGAGAAAAATATCCTCCTTTAACAAATATGTAGTATTGTTCCCTGTGCATGTTCATATGTTTCACAGCAAATTGAAAATGCATGTGTACACCGAAAGAATACACAACTTCTATTCTGCATTACGGCTCTCTCTTTTCTACAATGCCGTTCGTTACTGTTTACATTCGGCGCGCGCGCGCGGGGGTCACAAACAGGGGCGCCCCGACAAATAGTTGCACATAGAACGTTTAAATAATGTGTGTTCATTGAATTCATAAATGATATAGATGAAAAAAATGAAATTGAATCACAACAATTTATCTAAGACGCAACACAACGTAATGCAGTAAATGCCTGGGCCTTAATGTGGCATTTGTTCGCTTGTGTGTCTATGTAGACATATTAACTCGTTCATGTACGATTCTCACATATTTGTTTTATGAAATTTGAAAAAAAATATAGGACAGAACTTGTTTAGTTTGATACCAAATGACATTATTTAATATATTAACAATAACTAAATTAATTTTTTTTCATAAAATGATATCGATTTTTGCTATCAGAAAAATACGTGTATGAGCTGCTGACCCCTAATTATAGGGGCCAGCCCTTTTTTCTTAATTTTAAATGAAAGCTCTCGTTATTCTAAACAACTTTTGTTCTATATGTATTAACAAAATATTTTTAGTTTAAAGGTTATAATACAAAAAGCAACAAAATTTCAGCCCCGAAAAAATCTTAAACTTTGGCGACAAATAGCTCAAAAACTAACAAAGAAATTACCAAAATGTTCATGCCAGCAAAATTATAATATGTTACCGACAATTTCGCCAAATTTCATGCATCTATCATCTGTAGTTCCCGAGATCAACTCTGGACAAAAGACCCCCCAATTTTCAATTAAAGGGCAATAACTCATAACCGGAAGTGAATTTTAAAAATTTGAAAAAAACGTCTAGAGATATTAATATCATCTACGTACCCTGAAAGTTTCATAGCAATCAGACAAAAAATGTTCGAGAAATCTCGTGCACAAAATTTGCGGGAAAAAAAAAAAATAATAATAAGAAACAGTAGAATAACAGAAGGGTTTTCCGTTGAAAAACGGAAAACCCTAATAATAAAAAGAAACCGAAGAAAAACAAAAGGGTCTTCCGTTCCGGAAACGGAAGACCCTAATAATAATAATAGAAAGAAACCGAAGAATAACAAGAGGGTCTTCCGTTGAAAACGGAAGACCCTAATTAATCGTTGGAATAAGAAAAAATAAAGCATTTAGACATACAACTGAGAGAAAAGTCAGAAAAAGAGTTATTTCCCCTTTGCATAGATAAAATATATAAAAATTTGGAAATTTAGTATAAAATTAAGTGCGAAAATATCTTGAACCTACCAATAATTCTAATTACATCCATGTGATTATATTCACATAAAATAAATAAAACTATCTTGCACAATTTTTAAAGAATTCAAAGTTTTACAAAAAAGTGTGACGTCACAGAACATTGGATCTACTTTAAAGATAACGTTTTGATATTATTTGCTTTTTAGAGTTTTTAGGCAATATCCAATTTATTTTATTTTGTTTACAGCTACACCAAACTACAATATATAGTTTATATGTTCTACTATGTTGATAACATCCTACTACAGTTTCACACTATATGGATTACGAGGTCGTACGTTTTTAAATGTTTGGCTTAGCCTAGTAAAGCTACAATACTAGTATGACCTGACCGAATAATTTTATGAAAATAAGTAAATGGACTACCGTACGTATGGTATGGGCCTAAAATGGCCCCCTAAATGGAATATCATTATTTTACTGTAATTCTTTGTTTTCTTTGTACAGATATATATTTCATGTTTAAACTTAATGTTCATTTTGATTCAAATGCCCACAATCTAGAAATACGGCATTGTAAAGACAACCTTTTCCCGCCATTTTTGCATTTTAGCATAAAAAAGCTTGTTTTTAAGCAGTTTTTCTTTCCGGAGACATTTAGCGCATGCTTGAACCAGCAAAATATTTTAATCAGAGATGTATCTAGCTAAGTCTAATAAGTGACAAAAAATGTGTCCTAGTTCAAGCATGCGCTCTATATTTCCCATTCGTAAAAAGATAAGAAAAATGTCAATTTTCGACTAATTTTGATTGAATTATAGAAATAGCGACACTTCTGACGTCATATACTGCAAGTGAGTGCAAATAAATCAAACAAATATGTAAAAAGTATATTTTATATCAACTCTTCTTAATTATAACATTACATTTTATTGTACCCGAAAGACTTTTAAAAAAATGGTGAATTATGGAAGCCAAATTTAACTCTTATCATATATAGTTCACAGAAAATGTCAGGAAATAAGGTTATTAAGTCAAAAACTTGCGCAATCCTAAGTGCGCCATTAATTGCATAGCATTATATTTTTAGCTTTAATTGGACCAGATTGTTTTTTATTTCTTTGATGTAACTTCGATCGTTCTAAATTTGCGTTGATTGACATGTCAGTAATGAAAGTTCAGTAATTTAAATATTATAATTATCGAAAAGTATTGTTATCGGAACCATTTCAAGATTTATAATCGTACATTTCATTTTCTTGTCAAAACTATTAATCAGTTGTCAGTAAAAAAAATTTCTATTTAAGTGTTTATATATTATAATTGCGAGACGTTTACTATGTTCCAAAAGTAAACGTATCTAATTTGTATTCATTCAGCAGTCAACAGTGCTCATCAGTTCCCTCCTAGCTTTATTCAGTATATCACAAACAACTGTAAGCTTTTGGGAAAAAAGTAAAAGAAAAAAACCCTTAAACAAAACTGCCCCCTAATTTTACAATACAAGTGACTCTGTATTCCTTACTGCTATCAGATCAGATATGAGAGGACGCATCGTATTTTAACCTGATAAGGTTTGGATTGAGATATTTGTCGGAACTTGATTTTGTTTGTGTAACTACCGAATTGGTAAAAAATTTATAGCTTTTAAATTCTAATATAAAACGAAACATCGATAAAACACATTTAATATTTAATATTTCGTGGATATTTACGATAAGATAAATTGATCACGAAAATTTTGACAAAAGTAGAGCTAAAGTCGTTGTGAAGCAACGAGCGTGTTTTCAGCTACAGATGAGAGTCGAAAAAGCAAGTTGTAATGAATAATTAACATATGTGCTTTATACTTTTCCAATAAATAAACCAAGCTTATATTAAATAGCAACATGCCTTACGTCAACTACAACAGCGCACGATATTAATTTGACGTTTAATCTCTAACAATTGCAGAAGATGTAAATAAAATGGGGACATAGTTATCTAATTAATTTCTAAAAAGATAATAAAAGGTAAATATAATGGTTAATTTGTTGCACACCAGTCCTCCTTAATTTGTCGTTTTGATAAATTATAATAAGGCTTTGTACGATCTGTGTATGCTTTGCTTCCAAGTGCGTTGTTACGATACCTTCATACAAAACAAAATCATAAATAACTGAGGATTTCAAAGAGTGTTTAAAATTTCAACTGCTTTTTCGCATTCACTTGTAACGCTTTCATGAAATTCAAATGTCAGATTTTACTCAACTTTGACGAGGTCAAGTGTGATACATGTACGTAATGAAATATATATATATTTTTTCCCTAGTGTCCAGTTCCTGAGCTGTGATATAGCAAGTGCCGCACACAAGAAATCAGGGAGCTGATGTTTAATACCTTAACATGTAGCTTACTTGTTGAACTTCTTATAACAAATATGATGTTGCATTACTAAGTTGTATATATAATGAAGTTATTTTCTTTATATAGAGATACAAATAGATATGTAATGAGAAAAATATTTTCAGAGTATTCGATTATAGGTTATTAATTGTCCTTCAAGAGGCTTTCTTTTACACAAGCAAATGTGTATTGATTAAAATTATTGAAAATGTATCTCTCCCATTTTTTTGATAACATAATTTACTTATCAAATATTCGTTTTAATAATCCAATGGATATTAATTACCCATTAGGAAATAAATTGAAAATGTGCATTACAATATCCAGTAAAAAAGACAAGCAAATACGGTTCACATTATTGTTCTTGAGTGCACAATTCAAGTTGTTCAAGGTAAAAAAAAAAAGGTTTTCGTGATTTTTTTCTATAGAACAATATAATGCCTGTAAATAAATATTAAAATCTTTAAAAAATAATAAAAATACGATTTATGTAATATTCAAGGTTTAAAATATTTGACTTATGTAACAATGAGTACATGTGAGATTGATAAAAGACGTGAAAAATTATCTTTAATTTTTGACCTGTGCATTAAGTATGATCAATTATGATATAAATATTCTAGCTTTCGGTCTTTAAATTTAAAGAAACACCACTTACACATGCCTGACTGATAGAAAGCTAAATTGCACAAAAAGCAAAAACATTTTAAAAAAAAAATTACTTTCAAATAAAGAAAATATATTGTACCTCGATTTTACAATGTATTTTTGCCTTAAAGCTGAACACCGCTCGTAAGTAGGCACCGTCACACAGATACCTGGTATATAAACCCTTCGATTTCGTTACACCCGATTGCACACCTGAACCTCGTGGCCGACATGTAGTATTCCTTTCGTGGTCTTTAGATTTTATGCATTTTTTCTTATCTTATGTTCATTTTCTGTTCGTAAATAATGCATTGACCAATTTATTTGATGTTAGTTTTCTCCTGGCTTCAAAAAGGTGCGTAAGTTTTGATAATTTCATCGCGGCCGAGTAACACGGCGATACAAAATGTACGTCCACACAGGTGAGACCTCTACAGCGAAGTACTTTGAACTGTTTATAGGTCTGTCCCTTATATAAGGGTTGTAGGGACAGCAGTGATTAAAGAGAAATATGGCGGACAGTGCCTATTTACGAGCGGTGTTCAGCTTTAAGTAAATGAAGGGCATGTAATAAACTTTTGGTTAAAGAAAGTACTGAAAATAACCATAACACAGAATTATGCCGATATTTCGTGTATTTAAAGAAAAATGAAAATAAATACTTTACACAGTATTTCGTACCTTATAATAAATCACACCGTTACAATGAGAGAGAGAGAGAGAGAGAGAGAGAGAGAGAGAGAGAGAGAGAGAGAGAATAAAATGTCATATGAACTGCAGAATATTATATGAGGCAATTAATTGTTCCTCAAGATTTGATGTTTAACCTTAGCAAAGGTAAATTGATTAAAATTGATAAGCGCGACGAAATTCCATCTTTTCTAAATTTCTTGATTACCGATTAATTATTCATTTTAACATTTAAGTGCTTATTGATTGACATTATTCAATAAATCAAAACTTTAAAATACAAAGTCTATATAAAATACAAACTCAAACGGTATTAGAATTTATTACTCTGAAGTGCGCATTCGCACTGTTCAAGGTAGAAATAAACTGTATCTTTCTACAGTACAATGTTGCTTTTCCAAATCTTCCGATGTCCGTGGTTTTTAATTGACGTCCTTGTGCCGTGTTTTGGCAACTTACAACCGGGCTTCTCTAAACTTCAGCGAGGACACAGACTGGACAGGAAACTGATTCAATCCTTCCCAGAACTCAGTTTCCTGGACTGTGTGATAGAATGTCTGGTTACACCACGGTGTAAATCTGTCAACTATTTCAAAGGGGCTAATTTCTGTGAAATCAATTACGAAAATAAGACGACAGCAGAGACTAGGTACATGGAGAGTGCTGGATGGGTGTACAGTGAAAAGGAGCATTGGCCTAAGGTAAATGTCTTAGAATCTATATTAACTAATATCTATACTCTATCCCAAACAAAATAGATATACAGCACAATTTTAAATGGCTATTTACTATTTATATTGTCTGCGACAATACTGTGGAATCATTTTTATGTAATTTGAATTTTAAGACAATTATTGTGATATGTACTTTTTCTTAATAAAGTAAATATAGTGAGCATAGTGATTTAATTTAAAAATCAGGAATGTACTTTTAATTTTTAAATAGGCTGGGTCTGATCGGTACTGCAGGTTAACGTTAAGTTAGAATTATTAATTGACGAGTTACCTTTTTAATGATTACAAAGTGGAGGATACCTGTTTATATTTCTGTTTTATCAAATGGAATAAAAGTTAAAAATACGGCGAGTGTTAGGCTAGTTCCCGAGTTATCGCCGATAAAAAAAAGTGCCCAATTCGGCGCAAATATTGTGATTTTATCGTATTGGGCTTCGACTGCTCTGTTTTAGCAATAACGTGTCTTAAATAACCCATTTTCTAAACCACTGATTTAAATTTTGCTGTGTTCCGCGTAATAATAGCAGCATGCGTTGTTAAAACAAACGCGTCGCTCTATGACGTCAACGTACTAACTAATATACCAAGTCAAACTATCAGTACATGTGAACATTATTATACACGTTCAGTTAGTCCATCCATAACTATCATATTTCATAAATTGCACGTTTGATCATTAAAATTTTACTGTGATTTTAAGGGGTTTATTTAATAATAAAGATTCACCTTTAACATTTAGGAGCTGGCTGGAGCTTGTTCGAACTCAACGTGTGACATCAACCAGACATGTAAACACAAGAGATATTCCGAGGATAAATTCTTTGAATGTGTTTTGTCAGGTAAAATCATCCGGTACTTTGCTTTAATGCAAATAGATACCATTAATAATATACATGTGTTACATGTAGATAATTGGTTTTCCTTATGCATATTGGACAAAAACTCAAGTATCAAAGAGAGCTCCTTTTTTAAAATAAAAATAACTCATCTAAACAAAACTTTTAAAAACCCGTTTGTCGACAAGTATTATGTTTAAATTGAACACATTATACTATAATACTTTCAGGAATTAAAATTGTTAGATTTAGATAATTATTAATCTAACTGTCAGTTGAAGAAAATATCATAATAGACTAGAGAAATTGGAAAACATTGTCATACCGTTTTGTAAAGGTAAAATTAAGCCTCTTATCCTAGGTATTAATTTTAGTGTATGTGCCTTTATTTATAAGATTGTGGAATACCCGATCAAAATGGAATAGATCTGAATACAACACGACGTGAGGACGCCATTGGTATACACAGGAGGATACACGCCTCATGTTTTGACGGATACTCCCAGTCTGGTTCAGGATGGCTGATCTGTCAGTCAAACGGGGAGTGGAAATACGACATTGTCTGTACAGGTGAATATGGGCGCGCTTGATTAAGATTCACGTGGTGTACACCGATATACACCGGTGTAAACATTTTGTATTGTATATCAAGTCCACTTCAATGGTGTAGTGTACATGGTGTAGGAAAGTTAAGAATGAAAATGACGGAAACGGGGGCAGTTTTAACAAAGAATCTGCTGTTGTGTAACAATTAATAGTTTTTTTGTGATATAAATGCAATAAAATAAATACACATTTCAAATTTAATGGCTTTCATACAAACGACAACTTTTATGCGACGTCTAATCCATTACAATACTTAAAATCATTTTCCAAATTTCAATCAAAACATTCGTCCGCCATATTGGTTTCAGTGCTACGCCAAACAACACATGCCCCTGACTCGGTGTATAAAAGTGTATACCCGGAGAACACCTAAACGCTACACCTTTGCACTTGATTTACAAAAGTGTACACGGTGTACACCTTTTGGTAAAATCAAGCGCGCCCATATATGCTAATATGATATGTGAGCAGGTAAATTATTCATGCAAATATGCCAATATGATATGTGAGCAGGTAAATTATTCATGCTTTAGTTTTGAAAAACAGATGGTGTATTAAATGCATGTAAAATGAAATCAAGATTTCCAATAATGCAGCAAGTAAAATAAAACTGGTTTATTAATATTTTTCGATACCACGAGTACTGAGCCACATTCAGGGCACCAGCAATGCCAACAGTTAAGAACAACGCAGTGAAAGTGTTATTAAGGTCTTCTGTTTTCAACGGAAGACCTTGTACTGATTCTGTTGGTAATTCTTTTTATTCTTTTTTTTCTTCTAGACGTTTTTTAAAACTCAAATATCTTGCTTGTTTGTTGTCCTATAAAGTTCAAATTTTTAGAGCGTATTGGTACTTACTATTTCTCAATATCTAAGGAAAATCGTTGGAATCGACACTTCCGGTACCGAGTTATTCCCCTTTTCCCCAAAAATATAGGCATTCTTGTGCACGCAAAGGCTCTGAAACCGTTCACAGCATGTGTTACAAAGTCACAAATCTTAAAAATAGAGAGTTTGAACGATGTCCTCCGAGTTTTGTTTTTACAATTTTCCTCCTTTAAAGTTTCAAAAAATTAATTTGAATTTGTGTTTCAAAAAATGCTGATTTTTGGTTGTGTTTTTGTTATGTAGCTCTTTAGTTTAAAATTTTCTCTAAACACATATAGAACAAAATATGTGCAAAATATCAAGGGCTTTCACTTAACACCATTGAAAAAGGGCTGGCCTCTTAAATTAGGGGTCTAGAGCCCTTAAAAGTTTTCGCTTTATAACTCAAAAATGGTTAATATTTCGCTATAGCTGTCGATAGAAAAATTGTTCATTATTGTGTTATCAATGTCGTTACAAAATTATTTTGTACCGGTAATGCGTAATATGAGTGTAAAAAGCTTGTCTTGTTAACATGTACCTGTATTCATTTGGCAAGTAAGCGAATCGTCTTCGTGCGCATAACGTACATAAATTAACAGCTGAAAATGTACCAGCATATACGGGATGCTTTGATTCATTTGAAAAAGTGTCTAAAAAGTATACTTATAGTGGACAACCGTTAAGAAAAACAAAAACGAGAAAATATAAACGTTCTTTTTCTTATCTAGTGAGATACATAAACTAGATTTAAAAAAATAGATTTGAGTCATTTTACTGCAAGCATTTCAAATCGACCTAAATTCTTAGTTGTGTGCGTCATTACATAACCCATCTCGCCCGCGGCCGAGAAAATCGCCTAGCGGTCAGCGGTTATCTAATACACAAGAATCGCGTGTGTCATATGTGATTTTATTTAGCCGCAAACACAAGAATCGTACACAATGACATTAAAGCTTACTCTTCTTAATTTGAATTAAACGATAGAGTGTCAATAAGAAATCGTTCTGTTTAATCATAAAAGCAATGCCATTCTCGAACTGAGGCAGTATCAGACAGATAGATCAACTGTAGGATTAAAGGGGAAAAAACTTATATTAATAAGAGTTTAGTCATCATACTGCAAACATTGTAAATCTTCCTGGGTTCTGAGCTCTTAATGTGTGTTTTACCTTTACGTAAATTATTCGATCCCTCATCCGCGGCCGAGGAAATCGGTCGCGGCTGCACTACCTAGAGGTCAGAGGTTATCTAATAACAAGATATATATATACAAGAACTGTTTCAATTTTATGTTCTTAAAGTTTGCTCACCTTCAATTTATTTAATTAAACATTAGAATGTGAATTGAGAAGCCCCTCTAAAAATTGATAAAAGCGATATTAGTCCAAATCAGAAACATCATCAGACATAAATCAATAGTGAATTTGTAATTCTAAAATGTTCAAAAAACTATACATGTAGTAATAATGTTATAGATAAACAACGAAAAACCACCTGAAAATGATGATAACCCCTAGAACAAAGCCAAGGAGATCCCGCGCGAGTGGACAAGTGATCCGCGGTAGCTTCGTGTTCTTCTACATGTACTTTATCACACGTGCATGTTTATTGATATTTTTGTACGATTCCAACTATTTGTTTATTCGATATTTTGACCGGTACATGTAAGATTGACTTGTGTTTCAATTTAAGATTTTTTTATTTACCCACGAATATTTCCGCTAAATACTGCTGAGAGGTTTTATAGATATCGTAGAAAGTAGTTGACGTCTTCATAAGGTTGCACATAAAATGAGAGAGAGAGAGAGAGAGAGAGAGAGAGAGCTCAAAATTGGAAGCATTATTTAGCCGAATTTAGAAAATGAAACAGTCTCCAAGCGTTCAAAAAAAAATTAAATATCAAATTAACACATGCGGTACAGGCAATTGCAACTTCTCTGGCCTTTCCGGCAAGTTTGGAAAAACACCTCGAATGTATTAACATCACCGGATGTTAGAATTTTATACAAAATGGAGTCGCTTCCCGTTAAAGTAAGTATCGGCAAGAAGTCTTGTATGTCGTTTCTGTGTTATATTTTAGTGTATATTGATACCTTTAATGAAGTATAGCTCACATCTCAACAGATCATAAAATGTGTTGTAATTACAGTATATCAAGTTTTATAAAAGGGGGGTTGTCATGGACGCCTAGGTAATACATTCGAAGTGTTTTTCCGAGCTTGCCGGAAAGGCCCGAGAAGTTGCGATTGGCGGTAGAGGCTGACACGATAAAAGAATTGTCCAGAATTGAGGGATTTAGTGATTGTTTTTAGAATGTTCACATGAGTTTTTAAACAAGATTTATTTAGATTTTATCGGTTTCATGATCACAGTGCAAGGGCTTTATTTTTTTTTTCAAAATGCGGCGAAGACCTATTTTTGGCGACTACTTAACATGTGTACATTTTTCTCCTCAATGTATGTCACTTTCCCACCCGTGTGTTTATTCGGTCAGTCTATGCTAAGTCAATCCGTTCCACGTGCGACCGAAAATCTCGTGTCGCGTCAGCGCATATAGCTCAGAATATTGCCCCGAGCTGCAGATCAGCAATTGATAAATAATTGAGTAACATTTGGAAGGATGCTTTCACTGCAGCGGTCAATTGTTAAACAATAAGTGTCTAAATATTCGATGTCAATCAACCTCACATTAAAGGTGCGATATCGTAATCTGAGAATGTGGCTAAAAAATTAACCTGTTGAACACGCTAAACTTCTATATATAGTTATGAACAGAATAAAATATATATTATCAGAGACATAAATAACTTAATACGTAATTTATGTCTCTGGTTTTATAAGTTAACAGTTTTAAGTCAAAGATTAAATAAAATTTGGTCTCAGGATTAGAAGTAATGATATACGACTACATTAAGCAATAAAGTCGGTCGATCGTCATTAAATCATCAGAGTACTGCAAATGTCGACAGTTTCTCATTTCTTTGAAATAATTGTAGTAGTTCAATTGCCTTGCAGACTATAATATAGCAACTTTTTTGCCTCCCAAAAATGTATGCATTTAATTGCGATAGATATTTGTTCTTGGGGATTTTACTTACTGTTATATGCACATTGATAAAAAAAATCATTGAAGTTGTGTAGTATGAGGTTGTAATGCAGATTTAGTGACCTAAAACTCAGCTGAATATTTTATTTTTAATCTAGCTTGTCAAAATGGGAGATTGTTAACTTGTAGCTTGTTAACTCTGAAAAAGTCTAGAACAGAAGAAATAAAGTCTTTATAGCTTTCGCTACATCTTCTTATTTATGTGTACGCGTACATAAAGCTATTTTAGATTTTTTTTTTACTGTATAAAAAGTGTTTTCCCTAACCTTAAATTTAAATCTATAGAAATTCAATATCTACATGTAACATCTCAAAAGCTTTAATAGCTTACCGCTTGGAAATCATTTAGTGATGCAAATTGACAAATGCCCATGAAAAGACATTATTGGACCCCAAGGGTTTCTTATCCTTTCCGACGATGATGAAAAGAACTCAAATGTGCATACAAATCATACATTTACATGTATATTTATATGTGATATGATAGAAATAATTAAAAAATATAGGTCTTTTTGGTGCCGCACAAAACGGGCGAAAAGGATTTTTATACCCCACGAAAATAAATTGGGGGGGGGGGGGGGTAGATAAGAATCACCTTGTCCGTCCGTACGTCGTGTCCGGTCTATATCTTTCCGATGGAGAAATATTTGAAGTGTTCTTACTTCATACAAATATTACTCATTACCTGACGAAGCGTCATGACCTAAACCCAAGGTCATTTGGACAAAGTAAAGGTCACTGGCAGGAAAAGTGCAAAATTTGTTTCCGGTCCACTTTGGAATTTTTACTTCACACAAAGATTGCTTATGACCTGAGGGTGTGTAATGATTTGTCCCTAAGTAATTTAAGGAGAAACATTGTGAGTTTCTATTTCATGTAAAGATTCCTGATGACCGATGATGTGTCATGAACTTGACCCAGGGTCAGTTGCGCAAGTTCAAAGTCATATTAAACATGTGTCATATCTTGTATTAATGGAAATGAGTAAAAGCTAGAGTTTGACATAAAGATTACTTGTGACCTGTAAATATACCCTGTCTTGTCCGACTCACTAAAGAAAAAGAACCATCCATTATTCTCTAATAGAGAAATACATGAGTAATGACTTCTTTCTTAGCGGGGATATCATTTGTGAGCTTGCTAACAGTACCTTTTAGATGGTCCAGTGGGAGCAATGCCCCCTTTCTCTCAACCAAAATTATTAGATACACAAGGAAGCCAAAAAATGTAAAATGTCGTATACTTTAGAAACATGCGATATGACCTTTAAGTTAACGCTTAGAAAATTGATTTTTGGGTCATTTCCCCCACCGCCACATCCACACTTTTATTATAAATAAATTAATTATATACATGTACATAAATCAGGCACGTAGCATCGGGGGGGGGGGGGGCAGGGGGCCTGGCCCCACCACTTTTTCTCGCACCAACAAATTTTTTAAAATTTACATATAAAAAATGGAATTATCATGGAGTTACCCCCCCCCCCCCCACTTTTTTGGGAGTATGAAAAAAATGGACATGAAAATAAGGAAATGAGTAGTAAAATTGAAGTTATATAGTACGCCAGGCCCCCCCCCCCTCCCCCCACGGATTAGGATTTTGAAGATTTTGGAAAACTTAAAATTTTTCCTTTTTTTTTTTTTTTTTTTTTGCTTGTCAAGATTTTTGGATGAGTCTGCCCCCCCCCCCCCCCCCCCATTTTCAAAAACGCTGCTACGTGCCTGTAAATGATGTACTTTTTAAAGTTATCCTAAACATGAAGTAAGTTAAACGAAGAACTTGCCTGGTATGAAAATAATACTTTGAAATTGAGTCTCGTTTTCGATTTCTTGAACTTACTATTATCATATTGATAATCCAGTATCATTAAAAACCATTTCCCTTCTCCTTACACTCGCCGGGTTCTGATAGACCTGTATCAATAACAGAATATCTCCACTTGACCTCCACATTTGCATAGAATCTAAATAAACACCTACTTAGCGAAGATATGCCTTTATCTGTCTAATGAGTGGTGCAATACTAGAGGTTACATAGAAAACAGGCATGAATTAATTTTTTTTTTCTCCATTTGAAGAGTTCCAATCAATTTTCTAAAGCTCTAATTGGTAAGAAGAAATGGTCGTGTAAAGATGACCTTTTATCAATACAGGGTCTGTCAGGCTCTGACAAATGTCAGGAGAAGGAGGTGTTTTAATCAGACTGATGGACAATCCTTTCGCGACACGAAGTTGCGACGGAAGACCTACTCGTTGCTTTGCAACGAGCTCGGCTCTAGTTATACATAATGTTTGGAAATAGTTATATTTAGCAAATAAAATGATTGACAATTGAAATATTCCAATGAACATGAAATAAAACACACAACAGTGCAAACATAACCCACTAAATTATTAGGTGTGTATAGCATTTTTAAAGGGCTAATTTCTGTTCATAATGATATACCTAAACCATTGAAAAAATCAATACCTTCATATTAATCATATATTTCAACATTTTTGTTTTCTGTACTTTTTTACAATATCTTTTCTTTGTTTTCCCCCGATGTTTAGTTCTGCATTAAAAACATTATCAGGTACAACCTTCTCCGGTCTGCATTTAACTTGAAAACCACCTAGCACACGTTAGTTCATTTTAACATTGAGTCTCCCATTGTCATCGTTTTTTTTTAAATTCAAATAATCAAAAGTACCTAATATTTTTTATTAAAAGCGGAAGATGATTAGCCTCTGTCTGAACTTTGCTTATGCGTCTTTTAAAATACAAATGTCTTCTGTAAATTATTATTATTTAAATTTTTTTTCCTTAACAAAAAATTATGAAATTTGTACATTTTACTATGTTTTGATTTAGAAAAGGAAAAAAAAAAACGCAGATTTTTTTCTACTCAATTTTAAACTGTAAATCAATTATGACCGAATATAAAAATGTCGATAATATACGAAAAGGGTCTTTTTTAAAAAAGAAAAAAGAAAAAAGGGAGGGCGGTTAATGTGGTAGTTATATTCAATATCTGTTTCTGCAAAGTTGCTTACTGATAAAGTTTTTACTACAAAAAAGTTAACATCCATATGTAGACTATCATCAAAGACAAATCATTATGAATTTTGCAAGCAAAAGAATGTTCCTTAACTAAGCTAATCGATTTATTTTTGGAATATTTTTCAACCTCGGCTTTTATTTTTATTTAAATATCTTGACAATGCAAGCATAACTCTCAACAAAATGTGTAATTAGAGTTTCTCGATATACATGTTACCAGGATTGTTGGGCCTGGTTCCTGAAGATAAGAAGGAGAGATCAACACATGTACATGTATTGGAAATGGCAGATTTTATTTTTTATAATTTATTTCTTTTTCAAGGAACAAACATACAGAAAAGACATTCAGTCACACACACATACACACCCACACACATACACACCCACACTTATGAAAAAACACCTAAATGTATTATTTAGTGGTTACTTGCCTACATAAAAAGAAAAAAGAAAAAAAAGAAAGTTTAAGTGACAAAACAGAAATAGAAAAAATATTCATAATGAAAATAGATTAGATGTCAGCATCAAAGATACATTTCCAACTATCCCATAATTTTTCAAAATATTGTAATTTACAAGTTTGTACTGCAGCATATCTTTCAATATTGTATTTTAGTTTTAAATGACAAAGGAAACCAATTAAACATAGAATCTTATTTGACATAAGACAACAAAATATATATTGTTTCATATAAAGAATTATAAAATTAATGACTTTGTTATGAAACGACAATGGAAGTTGGCCAAGTATAATATTAGACATATTAAATCCGACTCTTTCAGAGGTCTTTCTGTAAATGTATAAACTAAGTTCACTCCACAGGGTATGTATTTTCTCACAAGAAATAAAAACATGTATAATAGTTTCAACATTACTTTTACAGAACCCACATATGTCAGTAGTTTTGACATTAATTTTTTTAAGGTAGAAACCAACTGGAAGAATTTTGTGTAAAATTCTAAATTGAAGCCATTGTACAGAAGAATCTTTGGTAGTATTAAAACAAATCTTAAAAATGTCACATATAGTAAGATCTTCAACATTATAATCCGTTAGATCTGTTTTCCATTTGGTTACAGCAATTGGAACAACTACATTTTCATTCAAAACATTATAAATAATTTTTGTACACTTTTCATGGGGTATAACTGTTTGGAAAAAAAATGGTATACATGGATTAGGATTTCATTTAACAGAAGCCCTGTCAATATTAGACATTTTGAAAAACTTAAAAATTGCTGTTTTTACACTATTGTATTGCTTTGTACATAGAACCTTGAGACTGTATTTACATTTAAATTCCTCAATATCTAAAAAATTACAATTTTCATCATAAAAATCTTGAATAACCTTTACACCGGTCTTGTACCAGGCTTTAATAAAAACATATTTATTTGCTATGTGTATATTTGAGTTATACCACACAGGAGTATTTAAAAAATTATCTTTTACCTTTGGGTGATTCTTATAGGTAGTAATAAAACATAACCATGAATTTAACACATCTTTCCAAAAAACATTGTTTACCTTGTGTAAGCATTCAATTACAAAACTATCACCAAAATCAAACAATTTCTGTAAAAAATCATTTCCATAAATGGTAAATAAAAAATCCATCCAAGGTTTGTGTGCTTTTGTAAGCCTTTTAATCCAAGAACACTTAAGAGATGTTATAAAATTGTTAATGTCAACCATTTTTAACCCTCCTGACGAATAGTCCTGAGTAATGACTGACCTCTTAACTTTATCAATCTTAGATTTCCACAAAAATTCAAAAATAGTTTTGTTAAGGTATGAAATTGTTTCTTTCTTTGGATTTAGTAGTGATATGAATAAATGATTTAGTTTTGGAATGAGCAAACTTTTAATAACAGTAATTCTACCAATAGGAGTAAGAACTCGTCGTTTCCATTGCTGGACCATAGCTATAATTTTTGGAATTAGTATATTATAATTAATATCGACAATATTATGAAGATCTACCGAGAACTGAATTCCTAAAGCGTTAAATGTTGTTGACCCCCAATCCAATTTCCATCTTGTGGGATGATAGACCTGATCTGAAAATTTTTTTGATCCAATCCAAATAATCTTTGTCTTAGATGTATTTATTTTAAGACCAGAAAAACTAGAAAAAAATTCTATGGTTTCTAGAGCTGCAAAAAGAGATTTTGGGTGAACCATCAAGGGCTAGTGAAGTGTCATCTGCATATTGTGATATCTTATGTTCATTATCGTTAATAAATATACCTTTAATGTCTTTGTTTTGTTTAATCATTATTGCTAGGATTTCTGCACACATGATGAATAAATATGGAGCAACAGGGTCTCCTTGCCTACATCCCCTTTGTACAACAAACTGTTGTGATAAATGGCCGCACTGTAAAATAGCAGCATGGAAGTTTGTATTTAAAATCTTAATCCACTGAATAATATTCTCCCCGAAGCCAAAATATTTAAGGGCTTGGTATATGAATGACCACGACATAAAATCAAACGCCTTTTAAAAATCTATAAGTACTAAAAGACCAGGTATGTTTTTGAACTCAGTATAAGATAAAAGGTCAAATATAAATCTAGTATTCTCTCCAATGTACCTTCCCTTGATAAATCCAGACTGTGTATCAGATATTAAATAATCCAAAACTTTCCTGATTCTGAAACTAACACACCCTGAAATAATCTTATACAAAACATTCAAAAGAGTGATTGGTCGCCAGTTTTTTTAAAAACTGTCTAGGTTTATCACCTTTAGGCAAGCATGAAATAATTCCAAGCCTTTGTGAGATGGGGAGTTCCTTCCTCAGAAATATACAGTTAATGGCTCGTACAACAAAATTTTTAATATCTTTCCAAAAAAATTTAAAAAATTCAGCAGTGTACCCATCACTTCCAGGAGATTTGTTGTTCTTCATATGTTTTATGACATTCAATACTTCTTTTTCTAAGAAAGCCTCTTCTAAACCATTTGACAACTCCTTTTCTAACTTGGGTGAATTGTAATTAGAAATAATATTATCTAAATCAATCTTTACCAAATTTGTATCCACACTTGCATATAATTTTTCATAGTACTTCTTAACATAATCTAGTATTTCTCCTTGTTCATGTAGCGTTCCAATATCCTCAGCTTCAATTTTTTTTATTGTTTTATTTAAATAATTTCTAGATTCCAAATTGCAAAAATATTTTGAAGGTTTTTCGCCTTCCTCCAACCATTGGGCACGAGACCTAACCATATGCCCAAGTAACTTTTCCTTGCGTAGTTTTTCCAAAGCACTTTTTTTTTTCATCCAAAGTATTAATATCAACAGTAGAATTTGATTCAATATACTCTATCTCCTGAATAAACTTTTCTTCAGTGTTGTTTCTGACCTTTTTTCTATATGTTGAATAAGAAATAGTTGCCCCCCTTATTTCCATCATTAACACCTCAAAGAAAAGACTTTCGTCAATACCACTTTTACATTGAAAATTACCACTCTCTACATTGTCTAGATATTGGCTACTGACTGACTGAATAATATCTTTTACTTTTACCACATATTCTTTGTCCGACAAAAGAGTATTATTAAACTTCCAAAGCCCACGTCCTTTGGTGAAAGGATTAAATTTTAACTCAAGCAAAACAATGGAGTGATCAGACCTGTAACCCGGTTTAATAGAGCAGTTTTCAACTAAATTTGACAAACTATTAGAAATAAGAAAAATATCAAGGCGGCCTTGTTTCAATGGATTTTTCTTGCGCCAAGTGTAGACTTTTTTATCTGGATTCAGAACTCTATAATAATCGATAAGTTGCAAATCTTCCATAATTTCTAAAACTTTACTACGAGCCTTAGGGTTATTAACTCCTGTGTAATTAAAAGTGTCAAGAGAAGGATTTAGAGTTAAATTAAAATCACCACATAGTATAAAATAATCATTATCAAAATCTAGAAAAATATCCCTAATATTTTCATAAAAACTAGGGGTGTCCATATTAGGCCCATATATATTTATAAGTGTTACCTTGTTTTCTTCAATGAATAGATCCAATGCAAGTAAGTTACCATCTGTGTCTTTCCTTTCTCTGAGGACTTTGAATTCCAAGTTGTTATTAAAAAGTATACAAACACCTCTTGAATTTGACATGTATGAGTTAAAGAAACATTTATATCCCCACTGAGATTCAATGAATGGTTCATGCTCAGGTATAAAATGCGTATCTTGAAGACAAATTATCGAGTATTGTTTTTGTTTGTAGTAATTAATGACATCTTTACGTTTATTTAGAGTTGCAAGCCCCTGACAGTTCACCGTAGCTATTGTAATATTATCTGACTGTGGCATCGTGGAAAGTAATGAAATAAAAAACAGTGCAAAATAACATAATAGAGAATGACTTAGATTTCAGCAAGTAACCACTTACCAGCCCATTATTTGACAAAAACACACACACACATAGACATTCACACCACAAAGCACACCTATCGTTCATTTATTTGGTTGGTATGGCGATCCCGATGAACTGTTCTTTGTCCTCGATCCCGATCGAATTGTTGCTCCCGCAATATCGGATTTAGAGTTATTTTAGCTTCAAGTCCACCGAATCCAGTAGATCGAATTTGTGCCGAACTCCTTGGTGGTCCAGTGCAAACGTTTTCCCGTTGAAGTACCAGGCTCTGTCAATTCGCTGGTCGTCGTTTAATCGCCGAAGAAGTTGTGAATTTTGTTGAGTGATATGATCAAACATAATAAAGTTCTTTTTTACTTCTTGATTTGATCTGTGTTTAATCAAATTAACTTTTGCCTCTGTGTTTTTGAATTTGGCGATGACAGGCCGAGTTTTTCCACGTTCCCCCGGGATCCGATGGATTTCCAAGATGTCGGCAGGGTCGATGATCACTCCTACTGTGTCTTTCATAATTGCGCAGAGATCCTCTCGGAGATTTTCCTGTCCTTTCTCCTTCCATCCTATGAACTTAATATTGTTCTTTTGGGAATACTGCTGGTTTTGATTCGCTAATGTATATGCAGTTTCTGTTAAAGTTTGATACCGCTTCAAATTATCTTTTAAAGATCGCAGTTCTTTCAGATGTTCGTGGAATTTCTCTTTCAATGCGTCTAGATCCATATTCATTCCCTCTGAAATGTCTTTGGTGCAAGATTCAAATTCTTTAGCTTTTGTGTCGATCTTACTATCAAACTCGTTTCTCACCTTGGCCGTAACGGTAGACGTGAGTTCCTCTGTAAGCGCTTCTTTTACTTCTTTGATGATTTCATTTTTTATTTCTCCCTTGATTTCGGACACAATCGTCGTAACAATGCTTTTAATATCGTCGTTTTTTACCATTGATGTTCTGATTTCTGACAAACTTTGGTGTATGAGTTTCAATTCATCTGAAATATCAGTGGCGTGGCCCTCCGTATCTGAACTACTCGTGCGCTGTAATTTTGACGGTCTTTTGTCAGATACAGTTGAGTTTTTTACAGACGATGGGGCGGAATGCAGACTCAATTGTACTTACCTTTTGTCTGTTGTTTTCTCGTTCTTTTTTTCTTGTTTTTGTTTTCCCTCCATAGCCAGCGACATATTCCAACACAAAACAGTCCGATGAGTAGGTACTCACTACGAATATTTTAACTTCACAGTTCACAATATAATATCTTTAAAGAACACAAAATACAGCAACAGCCGGATTTCCTACTGTTCCTTTATGGATTCAGCGCCTTTAGTAAGCCTTTAAAGTTTTAAAGAGACAAAAAAGAGCAATTTTTGCGGAGCCGTCTAAAAAACCGTCAGTCAGCTTTCATCACGTGACCGGCAGATTTAATAAACTTTTGTCTAATCATCGTGTCACATGTATACAATACACAACACACTCTTGGCCATAAGGCCTTGTACTGCAAGCCATAACATTTTGTATTTAATTTAACTAAATGTGAACACAACTGGTAGATCACCTGATAGGAACAACCAAACTTTTTATTTAAATGACTACAATTCGGTAAAAGTAGACTTCGGTTGATAATGTAATACTTTCAAATGACATGACATACTGACCTATTAATGCTTTAAGATATAAAACAAATAATGACTAGATATAACTATACATCGTTATGATATACAATAATGGCACAACTGTGTATACTTGTTGTAGAGTTCTTATCTTAAACATATGAAATAATCTGGCTTTAGAGACGTCAAAATACTATAGAACAAACCAACTTTACCAAAACACACATGTAAACAATGGGCGCAGCCATTACACCTGAGGTATGCTGGGATACACAAATTAGGTCAACATTACTCATTCAGTAATGAGCCATACATAAGTTTTAACTCAATGACACTTATTTCTTACAATAGAAATAGATTTCCTATAACAGTATAACTAAGAAACAATTCATCTAACGATGAACTATTCCAACAAATGCATATAACCCTACACTGACTCTCAACGTGAAAACATGAGAGCATGCACATGGTAGCTAACTCATGATATAGCATTATCACATCACGTCAGAACATGCCTCTAGCATACTTATAAAACTTGTTATTATGATACAGGATGCAATACATTGTAAATAATGATATATTACCTGAACATAAGAAGGAAATATCAACGCATGTACATGTATTGGCAACGGCAGATTTATCAAACTTGGGGACTCGCAGCTTCCGGTTCACGGAGTCGCAATCTAAAGCGGAGTTATCCCGCTTGTCCCAAAAATAAAAAAATCCACCCCCTTCTATTCTGTACTACAACATACATTTGTTAGGATTTAATATATATGTACCCTCTTGTCTCTTTGAATGGCTATTGTTGTGTTTTCGCCTGTAGATCTATCAGGTATATCAGTCTTACTACTTTTATATATATCGTATTAGTAAATTGGGTTCATGAGTAATACTGTTACTGTATACCGGGAATTTTCGCCCAATGATATCTCCACCCATTTTACTTGCAAACGGTTCGCCATGTTTTGAAATCGCCCAGACACAGTTGATTAAAGCGAAATAATTTGAAATAATGGAATTCGCCAAGTCTTGAATTCAGCCGCTGACAACGAGGGCGGGAAAGCGGCGAAAATGAAACTGAGGCGAAAATTTCCTTGTATACAGTATGTGTTAAAATTTTAATTTAAAGCATCGTATAAACCATCAAAAAAGCTTTTGCTTTTTTTTTTGATACTGAATTATTTATTGTTCAACATGATTATCAAATGACGGATAGACCAGGATAGTTTGTGATGAAGGTAAAGAACTAGGAAATATGTTACGTCCTGCATTTTTAATGAGGAAAACAGATGTTTTTAAATGTCGGAATCTTCAACACAATTTGGTACATTAGTATGTTCCTTCTTTGTTAAGAAGACGCTCTAGTAAATTTTTACGGGAAAATTGAAACAAATTGTCTTGTGAAATTTCTCGCTGTAAAAAGGGATGCATGTGCATGTATATCTACGCTTGTTATTTATATTTTTTTGGTTGTAAAGGGGATTTTTTGCCAAAATTGTTAAGCTGAAGATATTCTATTTCAACATTACGTACATAGGGAGAAATAACGAATAATGCAAAGAGGCACTCTGTAATGAAGGTAAACTCTCTCTCTCTCTCTCTCTCTCTCTCTCTCTCTCTCTCTCTCTCTCTCTCAGATATAATAATAGTTGTTAAATTGATATGCATTATGAAGGCCCCTAATGTAAAGTACATGGAAATCAAGAGCAAAATACAAATCTTATGGCTATTACTGTTGTGTTGATATTACACAATGAAATTGCAAGTTACAAACGGGGGGTAAATGAACACGTAAAGTAGATGGATGGGACATAGTAGACTATAAAACATTAAATTTCTGACATGTTGTGTTGCAACATGCGCTCGGTATAGAAGGTAACCCTTGGCAGGGATTCACATAGAAAGCTGAAAGATCAAGAAATATGGCGAATATGAACATTTAGAGAAACCACTATGGTGAAAAATGTGCTTATTGTGACTAGTGATTTCCACAGAAAATAGTGATTGGCCTAAATTACAAGGAGTGAAATAAAGGTGTCTGTGTTGAATGGGAATTTTGAAAACACACATCCCCTGACTACAGTGAATTGTATAATAAAAACTGTCCCCTGCATCTTTACTTTGTTGCAAAATTCTACATAGATGTTAAATGCATACAAGTAATAGCTTTCCAAAAAGCTTGCCTGACTAAACAAAATTATTCAATGGAAGCATGCATGTATCAATTATGCTTTCTTATCAAAAATGAAGTTTAATGTTCGCTGCTGATCATAAATTTATAAACGGAACGTGCAAATTTAAGACGAAATGTCAGTCTTTTCGATGTAGACATATATCACTTGGAATTCATTTATTTAATTTTTTTTATTTTATTAATTCATTTTTTTTAGAAATGTACACATATCATATAAGTGCATGTAAGCTTGAAAGCTGGAGAGTAAACGGTCGTTTTTTTTAAATTGTATTTGTTATATTAAGATGCAAAATCAGCTGAATAGCATTTTTAAAAATATCGAACCATATGAAATATGAAAGAATATACAAACACGTTTTGTTTTTGAATGTGTGTGGGCAGCTTCATCAAAATCATCTTGACAAGCAATTAAAAAAGAGTGAATTCTCAAATTCATGAAAAAAACCGTAACTGTAACTTCAATTCAATTAGAATTTCTTATTTGCAGTTTCATTTTTTTGCATGCCTCTACAAAAGTGGAAGGGGGGGGGGGGGGGGCAAATCCATTATAATTCCATTGATCGTATAAAGTTAAGAAAAGTGCCAGCTGCCAAAAAAGTGGGGAGGGGGAAGCAGCCTCCCTACACCCAACCTCCGATGCTACGTGCCTGTGATGTAAACACAATGTGTGCTCTGGGGGATTCGCATGATCCCAACGGACTCGTCATCTAATCAGCGCGCAAAAACTATGAATGAGACATTATGGCGCGAAATCCTGCTTTTACCGTTCACGCAACAAATGAACTCATCCATTGGCAGAGATCCATGGGGAGGGGGTCAGATGAATTTTTTGACATTTGTTTTGTAACAACTACATACATGTATGTTATATTTTGGATCGGATGTTTTGGAAACAAAATCTATCGAATTAGAGAAAGAAACTTGTTTAGTAATTGTTAAATTTAGTAATGTACATTTAGTAAGACACGCGAGCTATGATCCCTTTTCCAGATTAATGAAATCGCCAATCTGAACAAAATCGGGTCACACCCCGATATGGCGGTTTGGTTCCTCCAGTAAACATTATACACTGTAGCTGTATAAATATATATGCGTTTTATTCCAAACTAATGAATCGATCTCTTGTAATAATGATAATCCAACACCAATTATTACTTACATTGTACCGTAATAGACAATATGTTACAACTTGCTGCGTTGACCCCCTCCCCCTTTCCACCGTTCAAATATGGTGGAATGCTAATTTATTTTTAAATAGGAGATTACACACGTGCACTGCATGGTGAACATTCCTTTTACTTGAAAACTCTCGCTTACTGTTGTTATTACATGTCATATAACATTTTCAGCAATTGTGAATGTAAATGCTGACATCTTATACATGCATCGGTTAATTTTTTTGTGTTGCAAAGAGATTGCAACTTTTAAACCTTAGATATGCCTGACGTCATGACGTCAGGCAATAATAAACAGTGCAAAAAATGTAGGTGGGGCCTTTAGGCTATACAACGTTTGATGACACACTAGCTTAGTTTAAAGGAAATAGGATTCCTACCCTGAAAATTTATAAAGTGTATTGTCAGGTATGCATATTTTCATCAAATTTTTGTGTTTTCATTGCAAACCTTACTCTTGTTCATATTGAACAAATTTAAAATGTTTAACATGTAACATATTGATGCTCAAAAGTGTTGAATACAAGTCATTTAGCTATCCTCAGAAATTGAACATTTTTAATTACAGCTCTATTTATCAAAGTAAATTTAGCATTCAATGTAGTAAATAGTATGGTCTTATCATTATCATGAAAATCTTATTTTTGGATTATCGTTGACAGTTCTGCCGAACATTGCATTACGTAAACCTGCCGAACAGTTATCAACATATAATGACTATAACGCCGCGTATGCAGTGGATGGCAACAGAGGAACAGACGTTGTTGTCGACAAGTGTACAATTACAGGTGATGGCGACACCAATCCCTGGTGGAGGGTGGATCTGCAGGCTGTGTACTCCATCACATCTGTCAGAATACTCAACAGAGGAATTGATCAATACAACACAGGTAAGTGTAAAAAGTAACAACATTGCAAGTCTTGATTTTGCTTTTGATGTCCATACCTTTTATGTATAACATCAAAACTGTCAGAATACTTAACAAAGAAATAGACAGTTAATAAACACAGGTAGGCGTATCTAAAAACAACATTACAAAATCGAAGTAAAGCAAATGTAGAGGTAACTGTTGATTAAATTCTAGTTAATTGGTTCATAGCTTCGATCGAATGGAGTCCCAAAAAATATTGATTTACTAATTTGTTTTATCGGAAACTCTTTTATTTCCTCTTTCATTCTACAAATGTGCAATAAGGTTTCAGAAATATAATTTTCATCCAAGGGGTCAATTAGATGTTGGAAAATTATGTTTATTTTGATGTACAAAAAAAATGTCCAATAAATTAACTAGTTTACATGTATGCATAAGCCAAATCAACTCCTGGCATATAATTGGAGGCGACTTGTTGATGTAAAAGGTCTTAGAAATTTTATTTTTAACCATAAGGGTCCAATTGAGCCAAACATTACTTCGGGGGGGGGGGGGGGGGGGGGGGTTAACAAAAGAAATAGTTCCAAAAACTCCTAGAACAATTTTCACAATAGCTGATTTTTCCCTTGAAATATGAAATGGGATATCGTTCAGACGCACAAAAACCTTTGAAAAATAATTTTCATATGTTTGGTAAATAGTAGCTAAAATGACATTAGTTTCCCACAGCTAAAAAATTTCTGGAGTTTAATTAGATGGGCAATAAGGTGTTACATGTTATTAAATTATTTGATTACTAAAGTGGATTTAACCTTACCCCCTTCCCCCCCCCCCCTCCCCCTACATATACATACAAAACGAAAAAAAACACACAGAAAATAATCCTAACATTCAGAATTAATATAATTGTAAAAAAACTATTGAAAAAGAATTATAAACGACAACCGCTGGTGGTAACATATACTCAAGTTATATTTATTGACTATAAACAGTTAGAATGATTCACCTTTATTCCCATCCTACAGTATCGATCAGGCCCAACTTAACAGAAAGTTAACCCCAACTAAACGCTGGGTTTACTTTCGGGGAGTACTCTGGGTTTACTAGAGTGGACGCTAAGTAAATCCTTAGTGGACGCAGAGAGTAAACCCCGATCAGAAGTATACCCTGGCAAACAGACGGTACATGTGTATTCAAAATACACATGTACAAAGAGCAGGAATTACAAGCAGTAAGATATTGATAAAAGACAGGTCTGCTTCACAATTTAGTGCGTACAGTTGACCCAAAAAGGAAGTCCCGAGTAAATGAAAAGCAAACCCGAGTTGACAAAAGTTTTAAAGAAGCAAACCCAAAGTAAACCTCAAATGTAAACCCTGGTGTTAGGGTGGGTCTGATCAATACTGTAGGTTTTTTTCTCTTCAAAAAATTATTTGAGTTGCAAAACAATCTCTTGATATATATATATATATATATATATATATATATATATATATATATATATATATATATATATATATATATATTGTATAACTGTTTGAAGAGCCGACATGGCTGAAAGCGCTAACAGGAAACAATTTATTTAATTTGGACTGTCGCATTCTGTTTTATTTATTTAAGTATGTTTTGCTGTACCAAGGCTTTATTTATCTACATATATATATATAAAGCTCAGAGAAATTCACCTTTCTGGAGCTCAATTTCCGCCCCGGCCAGGGCTTGTATTCACGACCTCTGGAACTCATTCTCCTAGCAGTAAGCGGCCACCGTGCTAACCACTGGGCCATCTAGGCAAGACAAAAATCTTGCATTCGATGACGAAGGTTTGCATGTTCATACATGCAAAATACATGTAGCTGAAGAGAAAACAAAATATCTGACTGTACACAAGATGTCGTTTCATATAAAAGATCCGAAGTTTGGTTCGACTTGCATATAGAAATATATTCATGAGCACATAGATTTAATACTTGAATAGAAAAAAATGAGTTGAATAACTCTATAACATTTGATAACTGTCTAGTCGTTAGGAGTGAAATGCAAATTTTATCACAAAGAGTATCAGTATATTCCCCTGAAATGTTGTCAAAGGCTTCAGGCCTCGACCACCTCATTAAAAAAGCAAGCACACTTCGCTTACCATTCTCAAAGCTTGAAATTTAGTTTTTAAACAGAACCGTGCAAAAAGTGAAGCGTACTGTTTAAAAAGCTTACTGAACCGATCTGTGCAACTGGTGTAGTAGCACGTCCTAGCGTTCTGTACATACCTTAATGACCATAATATGACTATTTTTAGATTTGTCTGACCGGCTGCGTGATGTTACCGTCACTGTTGGACTGACAGAGTCAGATGTCAACACTCCGTGTGGGTTCTTTGCTGGTCCCGGTACTGCGTCACAGCTGGTCGTCATCGACTGTCCGACATCAACACAGGGGAGATTCGTAAAAATCTCCAAGACAACAGAGTTTCTCACTCTTTGTGAAGTTGACGTGTTTGGCGTCCTCGTCTAATCATAAAATTAATTGATGTCATAAATGAAAAGTTACCGTACAAAAATACAGGCATTTGTTTGATTATCCCGGTTAATTTATTATGTATCCTCTTTTTTACATTCAGCTGAAAAAGTCTTACTTATGCCTTCAGTCAGTTCAAGCATACATGTATATTTTACAACATACACCATAGCATACAGTGTGACATAGCACTGAAATCTTATACCAATGCTTTAGAATCCGATACCATAACATATAATCTCATGACTTCAATTCATCATATCATAACATAGCATACAGCATGGTTTAACTCGCTTTTAAATGATTTTATTTTCGAAATAATGTTAACATTACAGAACAGTGGTGGGTTTGAGCTTCTTAACATTTTAATTCAAATGTGTTGAACTCTTCTGTATACAGAGGCGTTTCCAAGCAAATGTCATATCATACCATAACACATTTAATCATTAAGCCTTTCATTTCAAAGTTTCATAGCATATCATTAAAATAGTATCTTATCGTTAAGCCTTTTATTTCAAATTTTCATAGCATATAATTATATTAGTATAGCATATCATAGAAATAGTATAGCATATCATTAAAATAACAACCATAGCATAGCGTAATTATAATTGTAAAAGATATGCATGAAATGATTGTATACATGTATATGTTCGGTATGTCGCTTGATGACTCTATCTTATCTCATTTACATGTAAAATACTACATACATTGGATATATTGACTGTGAATCTTTCATGTACCTTTATATGTTTCAACATATACAAAATTCGTTTGAATCAATTCGTGTTGGTTTTTATTTTGTGTTATTAATGTTGTGTCAATAAATAACAACTGCGGTTTTTATTTGTTTTCTTTTAAATAGGACAGTGGATAGGACATTGTAACCATTGACCAAGAGACAATTCTTTTATAGCTTTTGTCTTTAGATTAAAAATACATGATGACGCGTTGAAGCATTACATTTTTCAAAACTTTTAAAAAAGATGTTTGTGCTAGTAATTGGTTTTTTTAAGAAAAGCAGAAGAAATTTGAATTTTATGTAAAAATGGTCAAAGTAGGAAAGGTTTATGATCCATTTGAACGAAAAGTTAAATATAAATAATGAGGTTTGCTAACTGTAGTACTGTGGTTTCATTTATATTCAAGGGTATCAATTTTCGTGGATAAAGTGAAAATCATGGTTTCAGGGATACTTAAATTCGTGGCCAATGATCCTATCAATACAAATTATTAGTTGAAATTGCACTGTAGTATATGCATATTGTAGACTGCTAACTGTACAAAATCGTGCTATTAAGATGCTCACTTGGCTACAGCGTAAAAAGCATATATTTCATTCTAAATATAGTATGCACCAGTTTGTACAGCTAGCAATCTACAATATGAATATACTTCCATCGATGGGGATATAATCATGTAATACGGTATAAAGTAAATGTTTTTCACCATATTGAGTAAAATGTGAATGATTAAATAACACTTAAATTTTTTCTTTTATCACTCACAATCTTTACAATAATTTTAAAAAATCATTGTAAAAATTATTGCAGATTTAATACTTACTATAGTCTGTCCCAAGATATTTTTGCCGCATATTTCCTTAAATTATTCGAAATTTATAAATACCTCTTGGTTTAGACAATGTTCATTCAATAGTATGAAAAAAATCCCAAGATATCCCCTTTGAAACGCCACTTCTAGCTTGTCGGGTATCAATACACGGCTAAAAAAAAGTCTACGGGTTTTTCATTGCCAAGGAGATGAAGACGCCCGGGTGATAACGTTGACAAATTGCGCGAGGTGTCCCGCGTACTTCCAAATGGAGAAAAGATGTCAACATTCCCCATTGTAAATCTCCGTAAGAAATCTGTTTTTGTTCCGATAATGTGTGAATGAAGTTATCTTGGGAATTTTCCCTTTCATTGATTTTAATTGCACCTCTGTCAAGGTATGTGTATTTGTATTCAAAATCGTTCAAATATGCAGCATAAATATGTTGGGACAGACTATAATAACAATGGTCATAACTGTGCTTGTATGGTTGCTATCATCATCAGTGAAGCTGCTAGGAGAGGAGGTAAAGAGAGTTCTTGTGGTTGAGTCAGAATCAAATGGACTGGTGGTGTTGGTGTGGGTTCTTGTGCTGGAGGTACTTGAAGTGTGCCGAAATATCGCATTTATTATTTGAATTAATGTCACATAAATAAAACATCCTTTTTCAGTCCCTATTGTACATTTAGACACTGTACAATCAGTGTACGTTTGTAAAGAAATAATAATTATAACGGTGTGCTTCATCTAAATAAAAATGTCTGACAATACAAATACTTACTACAATGGTGTTGTGTGTTGTTGTGGTCGAGTCATGTGGCATGGCGAAGGTGCCGAAGGTGGCGAGGCTTTCTGTGGTTGATTCAGAGTCATGCCAGGTGGAGGAGGTGGTGTGGGATTTTGTGCTATAGGTGGTTGAAGTATGCTGAGTTATTAAATTTAATCAGTTAAATAAAACATGTTCTTATTCAGTGCAGATCAGTGTATTTTTATATGTTATAGAGTACCTCAAAGAATATGCACCTTTTACATTCATACTTTGCAAACTAAGATGTTGAAACAGATAAAGTGAAGATGAATGTATTTAACGTTTATTAATATAGAAGATCTTAAAATCTACTTACACATGCTGCATCATATAGGTAGATGATGATTGGTGTTTCGACTAGAATGAAGTGGTCATCACATGAACAACTTATCTCATCAATATACGAAACCCGATTGTTCTGCAAGCACCCCAAACCCCAAAATGTCCCAACCTCAAAAATTCACTGCTGATACGTCTATCATACAACCCATTCCCCTGTCAATCACAATCCCCATCGTCACAAAAACATTCTCCACAATCGCACCCCCCCCCCCCCCCCCCCCCATCCAAATTACACCTAATGTACACATAAAACAGAAAATAATGAAGATCGTTTTTTATTCTCACCTTTTATTATTTCAATCCGAAAAGATAAGAAATAGTATCCTCAATCTCGTAAAAATGAAAGGACAGACGGACGGCGGACGAAAAGTGATCAGAAAGGTTCACTAGAGCTTTCAGCTAAGGTGGGCTATTAAACTTTTACGGTGATGATCTTCTAAACAGACAGTAAAGATGACACGTTTATTAATTACACAAAAGGGGGTTCATTCCTGATCGTGACTCTTCGATTTAACGCTTTTTGCTTTTGATGACTCTGTCACAGGAGTTCATTAGAATGATGTGTTTCCGTCTGTCGTCGTGCACCATGCGTTAATAACTTTGTTTTGAAAATAATGTTTACAGTGGAACTCTGGGTTTTAAATATATCAATGAAGTGAAACTGTAATATTATTTAAAGTTATCTCTCTTGGTTCTTGGACGAAGTGCGCGGTTGCCATTGATAACCGTTGTAATTTTAGCTAAATAGTAATCCACTACATTTCCCTTGCATTTTGTTGATTTTTTTTGTTATTTGTTTTGATTCATTAAATATCATATCATAAAATAAATGAAAGTCCTTTTCACATTTGAATAATTAATTGCCGCTGTTTTTTATTGAGTATGAACTAGCATCTCGTGATAATCCGGGAAAATTAAAGCGGAAATTAACATACCACCGTTACATTTATTGCCTGGACCCTGAGGTCCACGCAGAAAATATATAAGCGAGGTTAAACCGGATGCTATGGGGGAAATTAAGCCTGCGCATGAGCTAGTCTGGTTCCTGTGCGTAATGGATTGCTCAGGGAACCAGGCTAGCACATGAATCGGGATCAGGATTCTATGCTATATGCACACATAAGTTCAAAGGCGCTGTAATTGTAAAGTTGTCGGTAAACAGTACAGAAACAAAGAATTCCTTTTTAAGAAATGATCGGCATATGATATGATCTGTCAATATTATGAAATACGTTAATGTTATGCCGAAACTACAACAGGCATCAAATAGCATAATTTGCAATGTTTTGTTGTTTTCCGAAAACTTCCCGATTAAAACTTTATAAGCATTTAAGTATGATTGAATAATTATGTGACTGTATATAATAGATGACTGAATAATTCTGGCACTGTATGAAAGTTAAAATCTTAAGAAAATTACATCAAAATATGAAATTAATTTACACAAAGCTGTCACTGCATAGTTAACAAAGTAGTGCAAAGCGTGATGTTTGCGCAAAAAGTAGAATTCGCCGAATGCCTGATACTATACATGCATTCTTCATTAATAAAGATCATAATTATTTTAGAGGTATGAACCTAAACTCTGAGATAAAAAGTCAGGGCTCTACATATATATTTACATCTTCCAAGTATCATTCCCTCTATTTCTTACGAAAACTTATAGTTGATTCATAGCTCTTAAAAAACAGCCAGACTGAAATATACATGCCCCGTTAATCGATTGGTCGAAATTTACAGCGGTTGAAACTGGGAAGATATTGACAGGTTTGAAATTGACACGCTCTGTTTATCGATTGGTCTAAACCTTCAGCGACCTACAAAATATTACGGACTGCACGAAGTAATCATGATGATGTCAGACTCAAAGTCTCACAGGAGACGATTTGGCTGTTTCTTCTAGCTAACGTATTTATGTACATTAACAGTAATTAAGTGATTTTTACTTATTTTTCATAATCAATTTATTAATTAGTTAAAAGTGAGATGTTAATATAAATAATAAAATGCTTTCTTTGATGATTCATGCGGGTTATGAAGGTAGCGATCATTGCATGAAAAAATTACATAACCCGCAAACGTAGGCGGCTAGAGTCGGAGGAATCTCAGATAATCTTAAGACTTTCGCGTTTTGTTGGAAACACATGCATATGGTCCACGTATTGCAGTTCTTTTTTAAAGGACAGCAACTTGTAACACGTTTTATTATCCCTTCGCGCAACTTGTTGCGAGGGAGATATAGCATCGCTGCTGTGCGTGTGTGTGTGTCCATTTCAGCCTTTTTAGCAAAGTTTAAAGAAAACCCTCGCATGTATGTGTATCAAACACCGTACACTTCATAAGCATGTTTAAGGTAGCTCGCGGGTTAACCTGCTTGTGAGAAAACCTACCTTGAAAATTTGTCCACGTGATCCATAGGTTTTATAGTTTTAATTCTTAAATCTATTTAAGATTCGTCTGCGCGGTAATTATGTTATTGTGTTTCAAATACAGTGTCATTAATAAAATCAAGCAACGCCATTTCAATGAAATATATAGTAAAATGCACATTTTAACCGAGAAACGCATTACAAAACTATGCTCCAAACTTTTAAACGATTCAGACGAAATTAATCATACTCAACACAAAAACCGAGGAGATAATTATGAATCAATTCATAAAAAATATCAGTATGTGTTCTCGGCCAATTTTTGGCAAAAAAACTTTAAAGATTTAAAAGATTTCTCAAAACCTTATATTTTCATTACGACGTTAGCCTGACGTCATCATTTCCTTACCTCCTAGAACACCAAAATTGAAATGCATTTATTGACAAGACTAGCTGTTTAACACATTTTAGAACATGTAAATGCTTATTAGACATTATTGTGAATGTTTTCAAATGCAATTAATGTAAGGCTGTAAAGATACGGAAAATTGCTATTTTTGTTTTTATGAAACTCTGAGTCAATCAATGCAAAAATAAAATGCCAGGCAACTACTGACATTATAAGTAAGTAATCGAATAAAACAGTTATCTCAAGCCAAAAGAAATTTAAGAATTTAATCGGTAGTACAGATTACGGAAGTTATAATTGTAAAAAAAAAAGCGAAGTTAATGCATACATTCTATTTTAAAACATGACCTTAAATGGAAGAGTTCTAACGCACACTCATTCTTTATCTTTATAGAACAAAATATGACAATGTATGTGACATCTGTAAAATTTCAGCACTTGATATTATAAATCTTTGTATAAACAGTCATAAACCGCATATAAGCTTTCTAAAATATTTTCTTTTAAACTTCTAAATATCTCATTTGTCATTTTTAACAAAAATTATGAGTTTACTATGACGGTCAACTCTTTACGTCGATTCCTACTGTGACGTCAGCAAACCCGCGAGCTACGTTAAAGGACAAACCTTATTTATTTTCAAGGAATTTCGTTATATATTTTTCAAACTATCATTAAAATTACAACACTAAGAAATTTTATGTTCGACTTCCGGTTCGTGAAAGTAAACATTTCAAATCAACAACTTGATATTTGGGAGTTGATTTTTAATCAACTCTCCTATGCAGTCACTCTGGCAAACCGAAACTGAAACAGTGTTTGGACCTAAGCACAAATCATCACCGCTGACAAGATTTACATGTAGTTCTTGAAAATAATCCATAAATTCGATGTAATGTATCTTGAAGCATTGTGTTTTAAGAAATTTATTTATGAACACCTTGAAAATAGTCAGATGTTAAATAATACGCACAATTTAGATATTTTTTGCAGTTGTATGCATTCATACGCCATAGTTCAATATAGTCTCGTTCAACCATCGGCTGTCTCCGTAAATCTCCGACAAGCAGAGAGTCATTATATATTTAGAGGTCGCGTCATCAAGCTATCACGTGACCTGGTGCACACATCTGATTGAACAAGACTAGAGTTCATTATTGCTTGGGTCCATACAATTTTTGGAATATTTCGATTATTTCTACATAGTTTGATGGAATCAATTCTATCCTTAATTATTACACAACACAATTCATACGGGGTTTTCTCGAAATTCTTGTCGGAAAAGTCCAAGAATTCATATCATAAAAAAATGCGTAACTCAATCACAGGTTATAAACTACTTGCCAAGCAAAGTAACATATCTTTGATTTTAGAATGAATAATAATCGATATAATCAACTCCCGTCAGTACTTTGATTTGTTGAATGTAAGCCTTATAAAGGTAAGAATCAGACATTTTTGAGAAATGGGAAGTTGAAAGGATGTCCAAAGTAAAAAACTGAAGCAAGCAGGAGACTAAGTTCACTCTAATTTCATCGAGACAAGCAGACGTCTGAGCCGAATTTTTGGCTTTATTTAAAAGAGAAGAACGGGTTTATAATTCATAAGAGATTTTGACAAATATCGTCAACATGATTAACAGGGAATTCATTTCATGCTAATCGCTAAAGATATGTTACTCTTTTTAAAATGCTGGGGTTAAAATTATGACGTTTACACGAATTTTCTCATAGAGCAAACTATTAATCGCCAGATCTTAGCTACATTTCCTTTTTAATATGATCTTTAATTTGCCTCCACTAATTGTCTACATGCGTAATTTATGTCTCTGGATAAAGACAATTTATTAAATGATATTACTTATGTTCAACACATTTGTGGTGTGTTTTCCGTAGTAAAGGGAGCAATTGTACAACCCCTTAAATGCACCCATCCCCATGGATACACACAGAGCGTGCATGGGTATAGGACTAAACGAAATATTTTAGTGGTTTTTAACAAGATAAATATTTGGTCTCTTTAATGACATGTCTTATTCTGAATTATGCATTTCCCCGCACAGTATTTTCATTTCGCAAGGAGATGCTCCGCTTTGTGGTGCCCTTGTTTAAAACAGCTTGACTTGATAAACTGCATTTTACCAGGGATATCATGAAGTAAATCATAAAACTATTATGATCTATACTTAGATTAATAAATAACAGTTTTTTATTTATTATTTTGTAAGTTTTACATCGAAGCGACATGTAAGAGACCGACGAGTGGCATTGATTTCTATAAGTACATAATTAAGCAAGAGAGGGTTAAAATGATAGTGATATAGCGTCCCTTTAAATGATTTGTTATAGGTTCAAACATTGCCGACATTCAAACCGTTACCATGGCAATAAATGTGTTTACATTATGGGTAAATATATCCAAATGAATCAAGGGATTCCTGTAAAAGACTTTTGCTGAATTTTAATTAAACAATTTGTCTAATTTATAAAAATTTCATTTCAAAATGCACCATTCCTGTATATCAATTAAAATATATTACCATGAAGCACGATAACGGTTGTAATTAAAGAGGTCCTGGACTGCATTTTACAAAAGGACTTACGACAAAGTCGTAAATATTTATAGACTTTAAAGAACAAAATTAACATAAAACTATCTGTTTACAAACATTTCAAGTCCTATAATTATATTTTCCAGCCATTAGAATAAATCATTGATTAGCTGGTGATTGATTACCATTTATCAATTTGGTCGTAAGTTATTTTGTATAGCGCAGCCTTGAATTATAAAGTGAACTATTCGGTTTAAATATCGATATGTATACGTTATTAGCTGTACATCAAAACTTTTGTTGAAGCTATGTTTTACTATATAGAATAATAATTAGTTCAGGTAATTGCACTAGTACTTAAGGTTCCTCGACACATCAACATTTTATTTTATGGAGCGATAGAGAATCTTTTTTGAAACATGATTCCACAAACAGAGATCAATATCGGCTTTCAGTTATTTTATACGAATTTTTTTGTATTTTTTCAGTGAAATAGGAAAAACTGTTTGGCAGACAAACAGAATATATTAAAGCTTTAAACTTGTTGTCAATTAATGTGTAATATAATTATAAATAAATTCATGCCAAAGATCGTTTGGTCAAGTGGTTAATTTATTAATTAAAAAAATATTTCTGAAAATCAAAATTGTAATTCTTTAATATCCTTTTAATCTATGGATAAAATTTTAAAAATAACATATAGTCACATAAACTATTTACTAAACAATGATATTTTACAAAGAAATTGAAATGAAAATGCGAAATTTTGGAAAAATTGCTATTGATCAAATTTTTACCGATCCCGATTGAAAAAAAACTGATCCCGATCAGAATTATTTTAAAATTGAATTTTACAAATAAACTGCAGTTTTTTTTCTAAGTAATTGATATAAATTATAAAGTTAGTGAATGAAGAAACCATTTTACAGCTAAACAACCTGAAATTGTTGCAAAATTCTGATTCATTCTAACTTTATGTGATTTCGTTCGGGATCAGTTTAATTACAATCGGGATCGGTTCGATTTTAAAATTTTCCATTTTTTCTTTAATTTCACTATTGCGTTTCAATTTCTTGTTGAAATATGATTGTACAGCAATTGTTAAATGCGAGTAACAGTTTATCTGCAGTTTTTATCCATAGATTTAAAAAATATCTACAATCCTTTTTTTTCATTTTCATAAATATTTTTTTTACAAAAATATTTCAAAGTTTTTCTGGCCGTTTTTGATATATATTTGTAGATAATTGAATTGTGCATTAATTGATAACAAATTTTTAGCTCTAATATATGTTGTTCGCAGCTAAAACGATGTTTCAGGTTTCTATCAAAAAATACAAAAAAATTCATATAAAATAATCAGAGGCCGATATAGGTGTCATTTTTGTATAATCATTTCTCAAAAATGATTCTTCATCGATCCATCAAATAATGCATTGGTGTGTCGAGCCACCTTACAATTTTAAGAAAAGGTTTTTGATGTTGGAGGGGGGGGGGGTAAATAATCGTCTCATAAACTACCATTTCTTGCAAATCAATAAAATCAATAAAGATGCAGAAAACTACCATGAACAAACCTGAATTTAAATCAAAAAGTTATGTTCTCTGCTTACGGAAATATAACGATCAAGGAATTAAAATTTCACCAAAGGTTATTTATTCTTACTTCATCAAAACAATTATGGAAAACATTTAAAAAGAAATGTTGACTGATGTATTATTATAAAGCAGATACTTTCACAGGGTGATTGACCATCTGTAATTCTCTTTACAGATAGCTTAAGATAATTAAAGGTAGCTTAAAGACAATCTGTAAGCCACCTTAAACTATATGTGCTGCTTAAAGGGGGCTAAGGAAAGCGTAAAGATGGCTTAAAAGTTGCATAAAGGCAGTTTAACGGATATCTTTAAGCCACCTTTAAGGATAACTTATTGGTCCTTAATGTTAGCCACCATCAAGCCATTTAAAAAAAAAACAATTCAAAAAACTTTTTTTAATATAGTTCTTAATTTACCACAAAATGTATTGAAATTTATGACAATTCAATTAGCTGTTATCAATGGAAAAATACATGTATATTCAAATTAATTGCAAAGTAATTGTTTTAAAAAAAGCAGTACTGTGTTAGTTCCGGGGTTTTTCTTAGGATTAACAAACAATAGATTTTAATAAGATATACACAAAGAAATACAAGCATTTCTAGACACACAAAGCAGCGATTTTATTCAGAGAAATTGATTATACATGAACATGTACTATACATAAGTAAAAATTGTATATTCTGTCGTAACGTTCAACAATTCTAAGAAAGAAAAGGTATTAAAAACGGCTTATATAGAATTAACTGCGCAAAAGCCACGAAGAAAGAAATCAATATCAGTTACCAGTTAAAAGATAATACGCTGTTGGTATTTACTAAATTTACTAAATTGTCAGCAAAGCAAAGAAAACAGTTTTTTAAACTGTTTTTATTCTTTAGAACACGCACAGAATGGTTGGCTCTCTGATTAGTAAATCTTTGAATGTCGTGACATTTACAACAGTACTGCTTTGTTTGGTATCAGTATACGAAAGAGCGACAGCTGCCGTTGTTCATGGTGAGAGGTATCGTGGTCCCTTTGTACGGGTGGTAGGAATCATTGGACAACAGCAGTGTGTCCGTGAATGTAGACACAGACCCAAGCTATGTTTGGGAGTCAACTACCAAAAACAGGAACTGCTGTGTGATCTCATGTCGGCCATCAACGAAACGGAATCAAAATCTGACTATGTTAGAATTGAACTCGATCAGGTACATGTAATCGATTCTCTCTCTCTCATTCTCTCTATCTCTCTCTGAATCTTCTTTTTAAAGTGGTTTTTACATATTAAATGAACCTGGGTTTTATACCTTTTTTGCTCAATTAAGCGGAAAAAGATTGCTTTTATCACTTATATATATATATATATATATATATATATATATATATATATATATATATATATATATATGTCTAAGATTTAGTTTAGGAAATTGGAATTGATGTAATTATACAATTTCTAGTTTATGTCAATACCACAATGTAGGTTTATATGCTTTGACTAGTAGATTCCGATAGTTAACGAGGCCGAGTACAGAACGAGTACGCACGCTTTCGCGCAGCGTTTCATTTGTATTGTGACGTCATCTTTTTGCTTGGTTGACGTCATGGCGTGATAGTTTCAACTGCAGACATTCAGCGAATTTTTTTGAAAATGGCTCGTTTAATGCGTAAAATTAATGTTATATTGTGGAATAAACATAACTGTCTCGAAGTATAAGCTATATTTGGGCTCGGGTCGAAAACGTGAAGAGAGTTCAGCAGGCCTAACCCTCCGTCACGTTTTCTTAACCCGCCTAAATATAGCTTAATTCATATATTTCAAGACAGTAACCATGTATTTTATATTAATGACCCTTAATATGTGATGTTATATATTTTTTTATTACTTAAATATGTCTGAATGCTTCAATAATACTATAAATATCACCTTTTCCGCCTTTGTCAAATAAAAAATAGCCATTATCTGACAAATCTGGGATATTGGGCATACAAAAATCAACTTTGATAAGACCCCTGGAACAAACCAGGAGGTAAAAGGTTTTTTTTATTTGACCATTTGATGCCTTTTAGCAATAACTTTAATATGTAGAACAGAAAAAGATATCCCTAGGGCAGAAGTTTAAAAAAATGTGCAAAATTGATACATTTCAAGCGAAATCCCATAGGGTCCTATGTTAAAGATTAACAAACTTTGAGTTGACCCCCTAAACAAACGGTGTGGTAAATGTCTTATTTTTTAATCTGAAAATAATAATTATATCAGTAGAAATTCAGGTAAAAAATTTCATTAAAAAATCTAGGGCAGAACTAATTAGACCCGGCCTCGTTAAAATGTTACAAATTATATGTTTCATATGCTGATTAAAGAAGACACAATACAATGGCGGACTCAAGAAGGGGAATGCATGCAACACAAAACACGTTCAGTAAATGTACATTTAAGAATGGTTTAAAAATGTACTATAGAAATATATAGGAAACTGTCATTTTCAGAAGAAGAATGAGCCTGAAGAGCAAGAGTTCGAGAGCGATCGCATATCTTTTCGATAGATTTAGCGTACCTGATTATCTGAACAAAGCCCCTCTCTTATCTTTTCCCCCAAAACTTATCCATCCTTATTTATTGTAGACTGACCACGTTCCAGATGAATGCCTGTCATGCTCTACTGACGATCTGTGTGTGACGCTCTCCAGTAAGAAAGTCCACTGTATTCGAGGTAGTCTAACTAGTTTTATACCATTACATTATATTTATATCACAATTATATAGCCGTTTTTAAGGTATTCAATGTATAATGAAGGGATGTTGACCAATTTTGAATCATTTAAAACTAGTTAAATAGGTATTGCTAGATAACCCGGTGGAATGAACCAAACTCACATGACTGACAACATATAAGAAGCCGGTCATTTTGCACCTTAAAATTTTTAAAAGAATTATATCCCCTTTATGAACAAAAAGAAAATTTTAAATCCGTCAAAATATCTGCGGTAAATGATTCATTTCACCAATTCCTGAGGAAAATTCCTAGTCAGGATGAGTAAATTTTTCTACATAGTGGTTTTTTGAGATTTTCGCATTTAAAGTGTGATTCTCAAGTATTAGGGGTCTACATATTGTATATCAATTTGAACAAGAGACATCCTTCTAACGAAGGTTATTTGCATGTATTAGTCATAGTACTGAAGTATTGAAAGCCGGGCTGTTTTGGTGTGTCTTTATGCATACTGTGTAGTAAAGACTGAAAATCTCTCTCACTCTCTCTCTCTCTCTCATGCTTTTAATGTCGGCAACTTATAAGAGAGCGACAAAATTTTGTAAGCGGCTATAAACAAAAAATGTGTCTGTCTAGTAGAAGTTTTGAAATTTTGCAACCAGCATTTGATATATTCAATCCCCATTTTTTCATCGCGCAGCAAAGTAGTTCATGGAAATTCATTCGCATTGTATGTGTCCAAAATGCATAGTAATGTTTCATAAACATGTTATTAATAAGTAAACTAAGAAAGATAGACAATTCATTCGGAATTTTAAAAAAATAAACAAAATACCAACACTTCTGATAAAACGTGGCTCTTTGTGTAACCATTTGGTATAGCGGAAGCTTTACATTGACGCTGTTTGGTTTTTTGTTTACTTTTGAAGTTGCGCTATTTATAGTAACATTGGCGATTTGCCTGCCTTTAGCCAGGACTCTGCTTTCAGCAGAGCCCGGATAAAAATCATTTAATTAATTTTTGCAACACCCATAAGCCTCCCAGAACAGTAACTCTCAATTTTACAATTTATTGACAGGTACTCAGTTAACTCTATTTGACACAGATTGAAAGATTTGACGTAAAACATATTTAACGTTGGCGGTCAATTTTTTGATACTACATACATCTACATAACTGCTTTTTAAAAAACCTCAGTATATTGCCTTATAAGATACAATATTATTATATTATATAATTATTATTATATCTTATTAAAATACAAGGTGGCCATCTTGAATTTGATGCTTAGCATAAAATATTTAGGCTATGAATATCTACCTTGTGGAAAGGCTAGCTTATCGTTCAACTACGTAGCCCTACGTAGCAGCTACATGGACGATCTTGAACGCAACCCAGGCTCTTTTCGGAGCTAGAATATTTCGAATTTTTCTTAAAATAGCATGCAAAATGCATTTGAGTGCTCATAAATAAAGCCATACTATATATTTTTAATTGAACACTTTTTATCTGAATAGAAAAAGAATCATATTACATAAAAATTTAATTATAAAATTACCAAGAGGAAATCTTCACATTGTTGAGATAGAAAAAAAATGGATGATAGGTAGCGTCTGACCAACTAAGATAAGGAAAACTTGGACAAAGTATATACAAAAATGAACAAAACTATGGTTCAACATATTAAGCATTATATGATAATAATATGTAAGGTGTTAATTCCCGCGCTTGCGCGGAGTATCATCTAGTTATAATAATAAAACATAAATTTATTAAACCCATTTCCCGTTTGAAGGAGATTGTTTACATACTAATCAACACCACGTGCTATCGATAATGATCGACCAAACCAGCTGCATATTCATCTTTTCTTATTGCAATAAAATAACTAGATATTTTATCTTACATTTGTTTTGGAGATCGAGTCCGATAACAATAAATTTATATATTAAATTTCATTTCGATCGGGCCCGGTCTCCAATTAGAATAAAAGCGATAAATTAAAATAATATTTAGTGAATTTGTATACTGTATTCTACCGCCATTTTTTGATTTAGCAAATTTATTCTTATGCAATAAGTTGAATATATCCAGGGAGGCAAAATTGGTTTTTTGTACACAATTCAGCTGAATAAATGGAACAAAAATATCGTAATACTTTTAAAACTTTATAAAGAACACATTTCTTATGCGCATTTAGAAGGCGATGAAGAAGAAAAATCTGACGAATGCCAATCCAGGTGATCGAGAGTAGACTGACGAGTATTAGTTAAACGCCTTAAATACTAAATACATAAATATGTAGACCAGATAGAGCTCTATAAAATTTAAATATTTCATGTTCCTCCGGATATGGGTGTTGACTGTAATGTTGGGTCAAAATGGTCATCTATGTGGATGCATATAATGTTTAAAAAACATCATCTATACTTCCAAGAACTTATTATTACTAAACTCTTGAAAATGTAGAACAGGAAGCTCGATCACTACAAAATTGTATATTTCATGTCCTAGGGGGTATGGGTTTCGACTTTGGGGGTGGGGTGGATGCATAGTGTTCATTCATATAATGTTTAAAAATCATCTGCACTACTCCCACACATCTGTAATATCGTTCACAGCTCTACTAGGCCTTGCGTTGGGTAAACATACGAAACAGTCGTCAACACATAGGGCCTATGGGGCTGAATATGCAGTAGACGGCAACAGAGGTACACACATCTCCCAAGACAAGTGTACACACACAGGGGTTGGCCACACAAATCCCTGGTGGAGGGTGGATCTACTGACTGTTTATTCCATCAAATCTGTAAGAATACTTAACAGAGGAATAGACAATTTAGGAGGTAAGTGTATAAACTGGATACAATGTGGTTTTATTGGTTTTGCTGTAATGGTCTATCATTTCCACAAAATCATTGAATCTATAGCGTATAGGTAATCATTATCATTTAGTTTCTTGTTTTCTTTGCAGGAAGAATTTAAGTACTTATCAAGTTTAATTTATTTAAAATGGGTTCGTTGTGAAGTCATTCATATTCTAATATAACATGCAAAAGAGTAATAAAATGAGAAAATGAATTATTAAAATTTGAAAAAATGTATTTCTTGAAATGTTATATCTGTTTTTTTATTTTTATGATGTTTTTTCACGATTCTAGATTTTTCAAACCGACTTCGGGATGTTACCGTCACTGTAGGGCTGACTGAATCAGACGTCAGCACTCCCTGTGGTTTCTTTGCTGGCCCCGGTACTGCGTCACAGCTGGTCGTCATCGACTGTCCAACATCACCACTGGGGAGATTTGTAAAGGTCTCCAAGACAACTGAGGTCCTCACTCTATGTGAAGTTGACGTGTTTGGTGTATCCGTATAAATATCATAACTATTTTTAAAGCTATCACACCTGTAATTGTTTCAACCATATAATACTATATAGGGAACACAAAAATTCTTAAAATGCAGTTTGTATTTCTCTTGACAAGATATTTGGAGAAAATATTATTTGTTAACTATCTCATCAGCTGACACAAAAAGGGCACACGATACAGTTATTTTCTCAAAATAGCTAGCCCCAAACCTCAAAACGACGCGTTTTCCGTTTGTACATGTATGTAAGCAAGACACCACACTCCAAAGATGGCTGCTTTCTTGCATTGAAAGAAGTAGTCGCAATGAGGTACAACATTTTTTTAAACTGAGTAAACGAAGATCTAAAAAACCAGTCAAGTAAAAAAATAATTCTGAAGTATATATAAACATACTATCGACTAAATTCGTTTTGATTGGTCGACTACCGGTGTGATACCTTAAGCTTAATGTTTTTTTCTGTATTTTCCGTATCCTGAAGAATCTAACATCTCACCTCTAAAACTGAAAAAAAAGGTCGTTTTTTATTCTCACCTTTTATTATTTCAAACCGAAAAGATAAGAAATAGTATCCTCGATCTCGTAAAAATGAAGGGACAGACGGACGGCGAAAGAGAAGTGATCAGAAAAGTTCACTAGAGCTTTCAGCTAAGGTGAGCTATTAAACTTCTACGGTGATGATCTTCTAAACAGACAGTAAAGATGACACGTTTATTAATTACACAAAAGGGGGTTCATTCCTGATCATGACTCTTCGAGTTAACGCTTTTTACTTTTGATGACTCTGTTACAGGAGTTTATTAAAATGATGTGTTTCCGTCTGTCGTCGTGCACAATGCGTTAACAACTTTGTATTAAAAATAATGTAATATCGGAATTGTGGGTTCTGTGTATAACAATGTAGTGGAGCTGTAATACTATTTAAAGTTATCTCTCTTGGTTCTTGGACGAAGTGCGCGGTTGCCATTGATAACCGTTGCAATTTTAGCCAAATAGTAATCCACTACATTTCCCTTGCATTTCGTTGATTACTATTTCTTTTTGTTATCTGTTTTGATTCATTAAAAATATCAAAGTCATTTTTACATTTGAATAATTAATTGCTGTTGTTCTGTATTAAGTATGAACAAGCATCTTGTGATAATCCGGGAAAATTAAAATGGAAAATAACAGACTACCGTTACATTTAAAAAACTTTTTTTAAAAACAGCTTGATTTGAATTACTGCATTTTGCCAGTGCTATCATAAAGTCAATTATAAAACCATTATGATCTATACTTAGGTTTATAAGGCTAACAATGTTTTTTTTTTGTAAGTTTTACACCGAAACGACAAGCAAAAAACCGACCCATGACATTGATTTCTATAACTAAATAAATGTCTTTTGTGAAGCAAGAGAGGACTAAAATGATCATGATATAGCGTCCTTTCTAAAATGATTTGTAATAGGTTCAAACATTGCCGACATTCATTACCATGGCAATAAAAGTGTTTAAATTTCGTGTAAATATATCCAAATGAATCAAGAGACTGATATTTTGACTTAACAATTTGTCTGACTTATAAAACATTCATTTCAAAATGCACTATTCCTGTATATCAATTAAAATAAATTACCATGAAGCACGATAAGGGTTGTAATAAAAGAATCCATGGACTGCATTTTACAAAAGGTCTTACGACAAAGTCGTAAATATTTATAGACTCGTAAAATGATCGTTAAAGAACAAAATTAACATTAAACCATGTGTGAACAAATATTTCAAGTCCCAAAATTTTATTTTTCAGCCATTAGAATAAATCATTGATTAGTTGGTGATTAACTACCATTCATAAGTTTGGCCGTACGTTATTTTGTTTAACGCAGCCCTGATTCGTAAACGGAACTAGTAGGTTTTAATATTGACTTGTAACGGTTATTAGCTGTACATCAAAACTTTGAAAAAGCTTTGTTTTACTATATAGAATAATAACTAGTTCATGTAATTGCACTGATACTTAGAATTATAAGTAAAAGCTTTTTTGATGTGGAAGAGGAGGGCAATTAATCGTCTCATAAAGTACCAATTCTTGTAAATCAATAAAATCAATAAAGATGCAGAAGACTGTTGTGTATATCTTGTATATCCTGTGTTAGTTCCAGGGTTTTTCTGAGGTTTAACAATTAATAGATTTTATTAAGATATAAGCAAAGAAATACAAGCATGTCTTGACGCAAAACGCAGCGATTTTAACAAGCACATGATTAATCTCTGCCATTCAGTCAATTTAAAGGTGACTGAAATGTAACTGAAATGTGACTAAATGGCATAGCTGTGCCATTCAGTCACCTTTCCAGACCATTCAGTTGACTGAATGGCAGAGCTTTATCCTGTGAAGTGAATTTGATTAAACATGAACATGTACAATAGATAAGTAAATAATGTATATTCTGTCGCAAGTTTCAATGATTTTAAGACAGAAAAGGTATTAAAAACAGTTTTTGCTCTAAAAAAAAAGTAGAAAAAAATTCAAAACGCCTAAGACGAGAATTGAACCCTAGGGCCTTTGTGTACAACATCTCCTCACTTCCACTGCGCCACAGCGACTCATATCTAAACGAGGGTTTTTATTTCCTATAGATCATTGGCTTTTGAATAACATTTTTTTCTTGAAAAGCTTTTGACTTCTATTCAGCTTGTAACAATCAATTAAATTTAATTAAATCACGGTACTTGGTCTTCAGTGAAAAAAATATATTTTACCCGATTGGAAACTGTAAGGCTTACTAGTACTTAGTTTGTAAATTTAAAGCAGGTAGAAATACGTTCATCTATTTCATAACTATGAAATGCAAGAATGAAGATGACACTTTTTTAAATGCATTGAAACTATTAAGGGTAATAGTTCTACGCCATTCCCTGGTTTTCGTGATCACGGCGCCGTTCCTTGAGAATGTTTTTTTGTTGTTGCAAATATTAAGCAGGCACGTTGGCACTGTAGGATTACATATTGAATAAAAAGGGGGTTCAAATATACTGAAAAATATAAAAGAAACAGAGGACCATGAATAAAGTATCACATCTTGTTGACAACGTTGATCATTCTTAAAGAGAATTTCCGTCGTGTGCTTCCTCATCTAATATTCCGAACCGTTTAACGACAATTACAATGTATTATAGAAAACTTCCTCATATATCTATATATATATATATAGAATTAACTGCGCAAAAGCCACAAAGAAAGAAATCAATATCTGTTACCAGTTATAAGATAATACGCTGTTGGTATTTACTAAAGAATAAAATTCGTTTAATATCACATTTGGCCCCATAAATTTAATAAAAATGAAGTACACATTGAATCAAAACTATACATTGAAAATAAAAGCTGAACATATGCTTTTTAAAAAAGCAAGCAAAATTTATATTGAACATCTTTTGAACGAGGTGGTAGGGCAGATGATGCCAATAAGGCAAAGGGTTACCACACATAAGTCACCTCTTTCCGCTTCCTCAAAGTGTTGTATTTTCTATTAAACTTTTTGCCTATATTGGCAACGTTTTTCAAGAAGAGAAATATCTTATTTTTGAGATTTCTGAACAAGTTGATATTGTTTTGGCCCAGCTGGAACAATTGAAAAGGTCTGATGGCAAACATATGAAAGAGTTTATTACAAAATTAGATTTGGAGAACAGAATGTTTGGTACAACTATCAAATTGCAGAGTAGGGGTTTCAAATCTGTAGATTTTAGGAAAGATAAAGACCTGCACCAATTGTTAGATGATACAATCTCTTATGTCAAATCAAGGTTTAGCAACATGTATGAGAAGCCCCACTCACTCCTAAATATTTTCAACTTTCATCACTGGCCTTTAGGTAGGGGGTATGAATTAGCTGAGCATGGGATGGAAGAATTGCAGGAGCTAGTTTCACACCCCCAATTTTAGAATATATTGTCTGAAGATGAGAAATTGGAAATAAATGAGCAATTTACTGCTATGAAAATGTACATTAGTCATTTGAGAACAAATGGTCTGTTAGATGTTTATTTTCTCTTTTTAAGAAAAATGGTTACAGAGAGAGCTGGTGATGGCAAACAAATGTCAGCCTTAGTAAAACTTGTGCTGTGGCTCTTTACAGTTTCTCCATCTACTAGTAGCTGTGAGAGGGGATTCTCAACATGCAATGTTATTAAAAATAAGTTGAGAACTGTGTTAACAACTGAATCTTTGCAAAATCAATTATACATAATGACAAATGGTCCAACTATTGACCAATTCCATGCTGGAAAGTGCATAGATTACTGGTTTGAAAACTCTGTTGGCACACCTCACTCCAGTGGACATAAGTTAAAAAACAGAGAAGATGAATCTGAGACATTTCTTATTTCAGGAAAATAATGCATGTATTATATAGACTAACACTGATGATTAAACTGTAAACAGTCAATGAGTCATAGCTGTGACTTACAGCACAGTCTATTTATTGAAATAGATACCAGTCTATTCAGTAGTGATTATTTGAAAAAGTTAGTATACCAATAATCTATCAGTCTGGTATTGTGTTGAAATACTCATGTATGACTATATATGCCAGTGTATGGAGGAAAAATAAAACATATATTCATTGATATAGTCTTTATTCATTCAATGCAACAAATGGAAATTAATTATAACATAAATTTAATGATGTTTAACTTTAGGTAAATATATTTTTATCTATCATGAAAATATGGACTTGGAAATTTCTTCCTCGGACTTGCCTAAAATTTACTCTTTAAGTCCTGGGCTTGACCATGATAAAAAAAAAATTGAACCCCTGATACCCGAGTGGTATGAATATATTCGGCCTAGGTGAGTCGTAACTGTTAAAAAAAGTTATTGTAATGAACCTAGGTGGTTTACCGAAAAATATGTGTAAAGCTATTGCATGAAAGATAACCTTTTAGTGAAAGGGGTAGCATATATATAAGGAATAGCTTTGAGACACGTTTGCAGATTCTCGAGGCGGCAAGCTGCATGTGCGGTTTATAATTTTGTTAGCTAGACCAGATGTACACTGATGCATGATAAACGAATTGAAGTTTGAACTTGTTTGTCCATCATTAAGTTCGTATTAAGATTTTACGGGACTATATTTGAACATATGTTAGTATAATATATCTATCAAAAAACCGAGATAACTGAGTTATAAAGTTATATTAGAGTTATTCTGCTTGATGCGTACATGCGTGATATTTTATGTTTGTACATTAGTTATAGATGGTGCAGCCTACTATCTTACGGAAGAGACTTTCATTGAAAAGGTTGAAGCTCTTATCTGTCATAAAGAAGGTCAGAGGAGGAAGGCCAGAGGGTTTAAACGAATTTGCACGTATTTCTAAGGAAAAGAAGACAGACGTCTTGGAGTTGGATGAGATAGAAAATATAGTCAATTCATTGACAGGGGAAAACATGATCTCATATCAGATGATGATAAGGAAGTTAGACCTATTGTTGCAGTCAACAGAACGACTGCGAAAGACGAAACATGTAACTCTTTCAAGACCCGCATAGAACGATACTCCAACTGGATCAGACTAGTTCGTAGTATAGCTATATTGAGGCATGTTCTGCTCACGAAGGACTCATGTGAACAGTCGCCCAGACGATGGCATTACTGTCCACAGTCCTTGAATTCAGGCACCCTGAAATCAGCTGAAATTCATATTTTGAAAGAGATACAAAGATCTGAATTCAGTGAAGAGGTGGAATGTCTCATCAAAGAGAAACCCATTTCTAAAGGTAGTAGCATCATTTCCTTGGCACCATTTCTGGACTCGGATGGTTTACTACGCGTTGGTGGTAGGATTTCTGCTGCACAGAAGTTAGTTGGCTTGGATGTACATCCTATAATCAAAAAGTTGGACATGGATGCTTAAAGATATAGATTAACAATAATCACTAAGCATATAGAAATTTTTGAAAAAGTATGCATGGTCATGCTAAAGAACTCAAGAGAATCCTAGATACATGTAATTCTATGATTATTTCATTTTCAATTAATAACTTTACTTTCAACGACCAGCCCTCTCTCTCCCTCCCCTAAAAAAATGAAAAAAAAATGGTTTGTTCTGTACTGGCGTGCGACCAGTTCTCGCCCAATACAATTTCTCGCCAGTACATTATGACGTCATTTTATCAACACCTAAAATTATAGACGAAAAATGACGTCACATTGTACTGGCGAGAAATGGTACTCGGCGAGAACTTGTCGCACGCCAGTTCAGTACTGTCACAATTTGTGTTAAAAGGCCTGGAAATTCCCTCGTTTATAAACTGAACTTTGAAAAGATAAAGAGGCAGAACCGTGAAAATAACTTTATTTACAGTGTAAAGAAAACATATAAAGCTAAAGCATACAATCCTCTCTAAACACACATACACTCAATTCACACACGCAAATAGCTGAAAAATCACACAACGCATTCACACAAATAATATTAACAAAAAATAAACAAATCCCCTAAATACTCCCCAACATATATAAACAGAATAAATAACCCGACTTTGGCTGATGTCACTTATGAATACTAAGTCCGGACAATGCTTTTGAGAAGTTATATTTTAATAAATAATTTCACCCGCAGCAGGTACGTGCATAGTTGAGACCACAATTCTTGTTCATCATTGGTGGTAAGGATACATCACACGTTCATTTATATCGCATAAACTGGTACACGTGCGTAGACACACTGTCATGTAAACCAAACCTTTCGTCACGGATGTTACTGGACTATATCACCAGCTCATATAGTGCCCGTGCGTCCGCGTGTGTCACATGTCCCACGTTGACTATGGGTCCACTATGGTTAGCTTGTCGTTGTCCTGCATCCACGGATGATACCGTCATGTATATAACCGACCACACCCACTCAGCTAGTCACTGCTGTTCTTTCTCAACACGGTTTATCGTACTTTCACCACACAGGAATTCTATTCAAACACTCCACAGAGGATTAGACATAGGCCACACAGGTCCTAAGACATATTGTCAAACTCCACGAAGGTTCATACAGAAGGACACACCTTCTCTCATCAACGACCTGGCCGGAACTACTAGTAACTCATGCACGAAAACCGGTCTAACAAACAATGACTAGCTGACCGTGGCACTCTATGGAGCGCCGTTACTCACAAAAATTAATAGACTAATAAAACTTTAATTGAACATATATACAAAATTGTGACAAGTACAAATCAATTTTGTTTTTCATTTTTTTAGGGGAGATAGAGATATTATCTAGGATTTTCTAAAATTCTTTAGCATTCTCTGTTAATTTAGTAGGACCGGAGAGAGAGAGAGAGAGAGAGAGAGAGAGAGAGAGAGAGAGGGAGACAGAGAAAGATGATGATAAAAAGTACTGGGTTTGTTAATTTTATTACATATCAAATAAAGCAAATGTCCATGAAATAAGGTGTGTACATGAACATATAATTAAACTTACCACGGGATGAGATGTGGAACTCATAAAAATGTAGCACAACATTTCAATCTTTGATGTGAAGGGATACCAATCTCCCTTGGTTTGTGAATCTGTTGATCTAGCATGTCCACTAAAGGTTGTTTCATTGTTTTCATGATTGCTAGGCCTATACTCATCGGACGGTAATTCAGTCTTGTCTTCTGACAGTAGAAGTTCTGCGGAAGTTTCTTGGCATTTTTCTGAAGATACGGTATCCTCTGTTATCGGAGAATGCAGCTCATTTTGAAGAAATATCATATTTTTATGTCTCTCAGATTGTATGTGCCGGTGAAAAAATGCTTTTTTATTTGTTTGAAAATTGCTTACATTGCAGTTCAAGTCTTCTGCGGGATCCGCGCCCGCCACCATTGTTTACATTGGTTTTACTGAGAATTGTAGGGATGTATGGTAGCAATTTTCATTGACGCGCTATTGCGTTTACCCAGTTACGCTTGAAAAGGAGACCTAACAAATATTGTAAACGTTATTAAATATAAAACACAACAAGTGATATATTTTATCGGAAGTGAGTTTTAAATAATGTGCAAGTCGAAGATACAAGACTACAACATCCCTTACGGACCACTTTTGAAGCAGACGTCATAGGAGAAAATCCGAAGATGATAGGCCCATTTGCGGTGAGTTATAAATATGTCTAAAACAAATATCAGCTGTGTTTGACAGGTGTAAATGTGTTTGAAATTGATATTTACAAATGATTGGTTTAAAGTTATGTATTTTTAAGTCAATGTAAACTCTTTCAATGCAGTGTATACATTTTTTAAAGTTAAAGTTGTTTACCCCCGGCCCCTACACATATGTAACGTTATGTATTCGTGTCATACCTTTTAACCAGGTACAGGCATATGTGTAGTTTTTTCGTTATCATTTTTTTGTATTATCTTAAAAGGATTCATAAGAGACTATTCCTGAGACGGAGTCACCTGCAGGTGGCTCCCAGGATCTTTTCCTTAATAATCCGGCCAGTATCAGGTATGACAGAACAGATGAAATAAGTAAGATATATATATATATATATATATATATATATATATATATATATATATATATTCACACACACACACACACATTTCATGTTTTTGGGCTTAAAATACAAAACAATACTAAAAATCACATAAGCGTTACTTATATGTTTGTTGTATAGCTGAAATCTGGGAACAATATAAGCAATTTTTTATTATCCCTTTTGAAATATGCAGTGTTCAGGTCTATATATATATATATATATATATATATATATATATATATATATATATATATATATATATATATATAGACCTGAATATATATATATATATATATATATATATATATATATATATATATATATATATTGCTAAACATTGAAGCTAAAACATGCCATGTTACTCAATAAAAATGCCATTTTTGTTTATTATATATACATATATAGCATATTATATTTGCAGTTAGAAAATTAGACAAGCTCACAGGTGATGTGGCCCTTTTGCGAAGAGAATTGGCAGAGCTGAGGGGCAAGTCACCTGCGTCTGCCACCAGTAAAGCATTCAAGATTAACACGGCTTCATGCAAGGTTCAAAGTTAATTTGTTGTCAATATCAAAACCATAAAATACATTTGCTGATATGCCATTATAAGAGTTTTTAATATAATTTTTATGTAATATACACATGGATGTGTGTTTACATGCAATTGATTGACTTTGTATTTTAGAGGAGGTTCAACCTATCTTTAAGAAGTAGGTTCTCATGTCGCCCATGGCTGGAAGTCAAAAGTGATGACTTCAAGGTAAAAATTCTAGAGGTTGATTGTTTTCTGGGGCTTTTCGCTTAATGTAATCTGTGATTAATTTATGTAGGTATAAATGTAAATATTTCAGAATGAAGTTCACACTTGCCTGGCCATGGACGAAATGAGAACCAATCCTGCAGCATTTCAGGAAATGGTCTCCCATGCATTACACAAGTTCACAGAGCTCAGGAATCAATTTAGGAGAAAGATGTGTAATCATTTGATAGAAAATAGTGTTTGACTGCTATCTGTTGTCCAACTTTTTCCTGTTCACTTTATGTTTATTTCACTTGAGTTGTTAACTTAAAAGTCTGTATGTGTAAAAATTTGTTCAGGATTTACAGTTGGTGAATGTATGTATAATTCTCTAGCATTAATTTTTTTTAAAAACCCAACTCTCCATAATACTTGTATGTGACCAATAGTTATACCCCTTACAAAGTTCTTTTTTATGGGAAGGGGGAGGGAGTGAGTTTATAGGAACTACCTTGTCCGTCTGTTTATCTATGGGTCACTCTGTCAGTGCAATTGTGTCCCATCCATATACCTTTCTTATTATGGAAATTAAAATCAGTCACTTCACACAAAATTTGTGTATGCAGCTTACTAGTACCTTAGAGTAAAATGTAAGTCTAAACCAAGGTTATTTGGGCAAGTTCAAGATCACTGGAAGGAAAAGTGCATAAAATCCCTGTGTATTTGTGTATAGAGGGGGTAGATACAAACATATCAGATATGCTCTATTCCTGATTCATTTTTTATGATCAACTGGTTAAATTACAACAAGAAGGTTAATATTAATTGGTTACATCTTGATATATGAAATGAAGTACTAAAATATATGCATGTTTTTTGAAATTTATTTTGCATAGATTGTGCCAGACAAACAAAGTATTCCATGTAAAGGCCTTGGAGAGCTGTGCTAATACATCTTTCACAGCTACTCCAAGGCCGATGAATGCACCCTGTCCCAGGAAAGGATGCATGCAACAATTCTGTTGGTAAGTATTAACAATAAGTAATCAAGATATTTGAAAAAAAAAAATTATATAATAAGAATGTTTTTTTAAATATAAAAATGTAGAACTTGCAGAAGAAATGATGGACCATCCTTGATCTTTTACAATTTTCATTGTCCATATTTGTATTGTCTTTTTTATATAATCCATCTGCAGCTCTTATGTCTAGATCCAGTGATATTACTAGGTTAAGTTTCTGCTCTAATTACCAATATGCAATGATGGATTTAAAGAAGTATGTAAAAGCAGTTCACAGAGAGAGAGAGAGAGAGAGAGAGAGAGAGAGAGAGAGAGAGAGAGAGAGAGACAGACCTGTTGTACTTTTGTGGAAACTAAAATAAAAAGGAGACATTGTTTCAGTCATCTGGATTGTTCATTTTGAATTTCAGAGACACTTTCTTGACAAGAAGAGGTACTTCAACGATGGTGCTGCGGCATCTTTCTGGGCGGAATTTATGTCCTTTTGGGAAGAAGTAAGTTATCAGAACACATTTTCAATTTTTCATGGAGTAACAATTAAATCATTATGATAATTATTTTTAAAACTGTTTATAGCTGATAGTTTGATTGTTTTTAAAAAAAATCGTAAACTTCAAATTTGAAAATCATATTCTTTAAAGCAAACATGCTCATAGATTTAAAAGAATTCCAAATAAGATATTGCAAAACTGTATTGGTTTTAAACATTTCAGATTGAAAAGGGTGGAAGGCCTCAGGATGGGGAAAGATTAGAAGAAATAGATAAGAGAACTGAAAGGGCAAGAGGTAAAAACATCCTTTTTTAAATTTATTAAAATCAATGTTTAAACCAATTCATTTAGAATATCCATTGATATATGTTTAATAAATTATAATGCTAAAGCTTTGCTCTAAGCTAACTTGAGCTTTCTTGGGCCAAATTAGATCCAAATTTGTTTGGCATCTAATTTTGTCTCTTATAGAAATTTATATTTTCTTGTCCCTCTCAAACTTGTCTGTGCCACATTTTTTAAATTGGATGGTGTAGGACTTTCAAACTTAGTCAGCTGGTTCATCATATAGAAAGGGATGTAACAGTCATAAGTAGGTCACAATAGCCTCGTTCTGAAAAATACCTGGCATAGCGTTACCAAATACTGTCTGTGCTATATCTTTTAAATTGGATGGTGTAGGACTTTCAAACTTGATTAGCTGGTTCATCATATGGAAAGGTATGTAACAATCAAAAGTAGGTCACAATAGCCTCGTTTTGAAAAATACCTTGTGTAAAGTAGCCAAATACTGTTCATGACAAAAATAAGGATTTGTGGCCTCATTTTTGAATGCTTAATATATATACTTAGGACTATATAAAAAAGATAGCATTGTGTTAACACATTATGATAAAAAAATTATCTTGCAGTCATGGTTTTTTTTATTTTCAGAAAACTCTGAGGAGTGACTGTTACTGTAAAGAAGAATAAATCAGAATTTAAATTGTGAAAATTTGTGTTTTCCTTCTTATTGTAATTTTAGATTAGCAGATGGTTTGACACATGATTACATGTAGTTCCATTGATGAGGAAGTAAAATAGTTATTTGAAGAGCCTAAAGCAGGGAGATCAGGGATTTTAACAACTTGAACTGAAAAACAAAATAGACATTTCAAGACATTTAATCAAAGACGTGGATCATGTGTCTGTTATGTATACAGATGGGACTCGAATATTATTATATATAGAATATATACATACATGTTGCATGTTATGAGAAACACATGAGATTCGAGTCACATTAAATACATATATAAGATATACATATGTTAAACGCATGTTATAATCCACGTATATGAAACGTATGGTATTTACCACGTACGTTAAACGTAAGGTATCTACAACGTGTGTTAAACATACGTGTAACGTATGTACCACGTACGGTTTAAAACGTACGTTAAACACACGTGGTACTTAAATCACGTTAAACGTACGTGAGCTCACATACGCTCACATGCGCGGATCTAGAGGGGGGATCGGGGGGTCCCGACCCCCCCTGGAAAATGAAAATTTATGAAATTTACATAGTAAAATTATCGCGAAAATATGCCTCGGACCCCTTCTGGCAAACACAATTATCCTTCGGACCCCCCCTGGAAAAATTTTCTGGATCCGCGCATGCATACGTATCACACATGTTTAACGTACATGTATGTGATACGTACGTGGCACAGCACATTTTGTTGTGTACACAATATCCAAGATATTCAACTTTTAATTTTAAAACTCGAATTTTAACTGTGCTCAAATGACTTAAATAAGAAAAATACATTTGTTTTGGAACTGGTGTATAGTTTATGAGTCCCTAGCAAACAATGCACATACATGTGCCTGCAAGACCAGTTAGCTTTGGTCTTTACATGTGCGATGAGATCGTCAATCACACGGAGAAACACAATAGTTTTTTTTCCGAGAAGTTACGATTGTAGGTGATATATATACATGTATAACCATTTCATTATTTAAATAAAAAGAGAAAACACATACAAAATTAATGATTAACATTCTAACTCAGAAGAAAATATGAGACAATTAACAAACAATAATCATGAAAGTAATATACATGTAATTATTTAAAATAAATTATCAATCGAAGACTGACCGATATCTTCATGAAAAAGACTGAGGACACAAGTAGTGTAAGAATATGAAAATTTGTATTTGCAAATTCGGGGGGAAACGTGATTTTCTTAAAGTCTTTTTACTGTAATTTTGGTCTCTTGAACGTGTTACATGCAAATCATTATTCTTATCATTTGCTTAAATGTTGTATTTATCATAAATGGAGCTAAATTTTTTCAGAGCAATTGTGTTAACAGTACCTGACTTAATTAATATATCTTGAATAGATAGTAAGCACTGATTTTTTACCCAGGCTGTTGAGATCGCTAAATTTAAATAACACTCAAAAGTCAGTTACTGTTATCTTTCAAGGCATCACAAAACCCTAAAATTACTTCCAGCTAAAATTAAATACTGATATTTGAGGGGAAAATCATTAAGTTTGTGTCTCTCTAAAAATTTTACTTATACAGTATTTAATGGCATACAAACAGTTGCATTTTGAATTGAGTTCAAAAGATATTTCATTAAACATAGGTAGATACTTGCTTTTTCAGTGCACCTGATAACAATTCTCAAATTTGCTTTTCTGAAGGAGGGGTGTCATGTGTGTCTGTCCGGTGTTGTACTCACATTTTTAACTTTTATAGACAATATTTGATATATAATTAAAATTTTATTATGGTAAATATGTCTTGAATGTCGTGACATGGTTTGACCAGACCGTTAACTTTCAAAATTTTCCCATTTTGGATGTTGGAAATTATGTTCAGTCTTTGTATTCAAAAACAACAAACCCCAGATTAATTATATTAATATGTAATCATGTTTTGGTGAAGTAGATTTGTTTTGATCATGCCCAATGGTATGGTGGAACCACAATATAGGATCAAAGCTATTCATGAGAATAGACTTTAAAACATATTTTAATTTGGTTTGTACACATCCTGATGTAGTGCAGTTTCCATTTAAAATTGTGAATTAAATAGGCTTGGTGGAACCTAATATGGTTTTAATTCTTTTATAAGAATATGGGGAGGGGTGGGGATCAAGCAAACTTCAGAAATACTAGCGAACAAAATGTACAACTGTTTTTTTTTTGTAATTTGATAATTTCGACCTTTATTTAAAGTGATGTCAAAGTCGTAATACAACCATACCCGTCTCTTCGTCAGGGGTGAAATTTAACATGAGGCGAAATAACGCGCTACCCTTTTATGTCGTTTGTTTTGTAAGCAAATTTTTTTACGTATTTTCCTTCATTGAAATATGGCTTAATTGACTGGGAAAACTACTGCAATGTCTATTATTATACACATACTTAGCATAACCATCGTTTAGAAGCGTGCATAAAATTTGATATAAAATCGGATCACGCAGCTTTAAAGCAATAAATTAATTTTCATATAATAATTTAATATACATTTGTTTGGTAGCAATTGTCAATTCGTGTATTAGGATAGTTTGTATGTAAAACAACATTAATAAGTATTTATTTTGTCTTTATGCAGGATACATCACACACTACTGCACGATAAAAACAGTGGGAAGAACTCTCCGTCACAGACTTTAATAAAGTAGTGACCAACAAGGTGACCAATAAACGAAAAAAAACTGTACACATCACAAAATTTGAAACATTCCAGGACTTTGGCCGTATCTCTTTCCAAAAACCAGAATCGTCAATTGACCAGCTCGACTATAACTGGTGAACATTCATTCAAGCGACTACGTATGTGATAAATATACACATATTCTGCAAATGGGAACAAGATATCTGTGAGCCAATACTCACTAGTGATACCCCCGCTCTGATGTGAATATGCAAAATAAGCAAAGTCGACATTTAACGGTAAGCTTGCATCTGATTGGTACAGAAATATCTCCCACAATATGACATGCCTAAACAAATAGTGTGTTAAAATTTCAAGCATCTGCGATAAATAGCTGCAGAGAAATCTGAGGAAAATTTGTTTGAAAATTTTGGCTAAAATAAACAAAGTACTCATTTAACAGGAGGTTGACGTCCAATTGGTACAAAAATATATCCCACGATATGGCATGCCTATACAAATATTGTGTAAAAATTTCAAGCATCTGCGATAAACAGTTGCTGAGAAATCTTTGAGGAAAATTTGTTTGAAAATTTTGGCTAAAAATAAGCAAATTCGTCATTTAACAGGAAGTTGTCGTCCGATTGGTACAACAATATATCCCATGATATGGCATGCCTTAACAAACACTGTGTAAAAATTTCAAGCATCTGCGATAAATAGTTGCTGAGATAAATGCGACAGAAATTTTTGTTACGGACGGACCGACAGACAGACACACAAGGGTAATACAGTATACTCCTTCGGAGCAGGGGTAAAATTAATCATTTGTGAAAGAAGATTATTGTTATTCCCAGGGTTTTTCCTATAGGTAATCATTCAGATGGTTAACTGTTCAGTTGGAATAATTTGTAATTTTGTATGTATATGTTTGCATGTGCATGCAGGATGTTTACGCATATGGAAATTGTCAAGGAAGGCAATATATAATGAATAATAATAAACGAAAGTGGCTTTTTAAAAAAAAAATGTCCATTAACCATGCCATATGGAAAGTAGTTGGGATTCAGTGACTTTATTTGGCATTTAAAAACTTGTAGAACCTTTGCAATGTCATTTTTGTTTTACAATTTTAATTTTGAAATCGAGTAAGTGGTACATTGGTAACAATTTTTTTTACGGTCCAGTAGATTCGTGTCCTCTTAATCTATAATGAATGAACTGAATAACATATCAAAATAATTTGTCATTAGCATGAACATATTGCAAAAATATATTTATTTACAAAGTGGTCAACTTATCAAGTTCTATATTTTTTTTAATATATTGTAGAATTTAGATTGTTGATATAATGCACCTTTGTCTTGTAAAATGCACCGTCACAGTAAATTTGCTTCGAATGTGTGCATTTTGTAATAAAACAAATTGTTGATTTTACTTGTTTGCTTAATTGTGATAACTTTAGGAAATTTGCTATTGAAAGTATTTAATTGATGCAGTTTTCATAGCAGTTCATTAACAGTTATTTTGATGGATGTATAAAGTAACTGCTTATGGACTGGTGGTTTTTAACAGTTAACAGAACAGTTCTTAAACAGTTTTATTATACTTTCATGTTAAATTCTGAAATCTGATTGGTTTAGACGCAGTTGGAAATCAGTTCTATTACCCTCAGCAACACACTGGGCAATGGGTAACACAACGTATTGTTACATGTGCGTAAATTATGCGCGTACGGTTCCCCGTAGAATTCACTTCATTTCTATATAAAATCAGTAAAAAAAAATTGATTATCTAGGGGAGTCAATTTTGTAAACAGTGCACAAAAGTACAAGATAAAGTTTAAAAAGGATGCACAAGTCTACGTCATGTTTAGTGCTAACGTTATATTCCTCAATTGTACTTGTATATCATATATAAAACCTACATGTTTTGACTTATTTATAATCTTGGTGATTGCATACGTACATGTGTAAATATATACATATTACATGTTCTTGCCTTGTGTGAAAATATGTGGGAATTTTGTTTTTGTTCCCCGGTTTTCTTGATTTTGGGTCCGGGCACCGGTCGTTTTCAAAGTGACAACTACAAAGCTTCTGGTATTCTGATGGCGTCCACTTCGTTCTCTTGCCACTTTTGTAAACAACTTCTCGTTTGCAGGCATTGGTCCACCTTTGAAAATATTCTGGGTCCTGGGGAAATGTGAAGAATGTACAAGTTGCCGTATGCAACACAAAAGTCATTTTTGCCCATTTCGAAAACAGTATCTAATGACGCTTTACCCCTGACCTCGCTTGACCCCAACATCCGCCGCATGGATTATCGGAATTGTACAAGTCGAGAATGTCCAAAACACCAGTAAAGGTTTTTTTTATTTAAAGTGATTTTTTTATTCTGCTACATTGTAATCGAACATTAATAAACAGTTGTGAACTAATGATAAGACACTTGGGTTTCAGAATACATGTATATCTTTAAAATATGATTTACCTATCACATAACAATTTATTGTCCTTAAAGCACAAATTCTAAAAATAAATTTGTGTAATAATACCATCAAAAGTGAAATCTATGAGGACATTTAGTCTGATAAAGAGTCATTTGAGGAAGATTTATCTCTTAAAGAATACAATGATAAAGAATTTGTTCCCGAGTATGAGGAAACATCCAAAAGTCCAACATCAGAGATTCCAACATCCGAAAGTCCAACATCAGAGAATTCAAACATCCGAAAAGAAAAATTCGATTACGATTCAATTAATCAAGAAAACAGTTTCTTATGGGGACGGAAGAACTGAAGTTATCAAAGAAATTAACTTTTCATACACCGAAGAAATGAGGGAAGTTTCTCCACTCGAAGTATTTTCGAACTTTCTTAACGATTTTATGGATGAATTCTAAAACGAGTTGGAGTTTGTTTCAAGAGAATCTGAGCCAACTGAGATATCTGACCCGATGAACTATTTCCATAACAGTTATTTACTCGCGTACCCTGATGACTTACCATAGAGTGACTTATGTAAATAAACTGTAAACGTTATGTTAAAAACACAAGTTATAAACTGTACGTATTTGTTCTTATAATGATTTCGTACCATTTTTTGTTTGAAAAGCATCCGTTATTTAAGCATAGCATTTTCTTATTTGCATTTCCTTAATTGAACGGTGTACAAAATCTAAGCAGTGGTAACTGTAGCGTAATTAATTTTATTTTCATAGTTTTTCTGTTTGTTTTTTTTCCATTTTATTCAGCAGATTAACCCTGACTGCGAACAGGTCATGAGGGGGGGGGGGGGGGGGGCAGTTAATTGCATTAGGAGGAGAGTGTTAGATAATAGAGTGTGGAGAGCAAAGGGAGTAGTGATTTATTGTCTTAAGATTTATAGCCTGGCCTTAGGCAAGTTCATGGGGAGTGAAGGATGAGTGAGGGGAGTAATTGGGTACATATAGCCGGAGTAATTCAAGAGGAAGAGAGATATTTTGATTGTTAAATTGGATTTTAACGTTAGTGCCTTTCATTTATTTTGGATTTATTAGGTGAATTATATTATGATTATATTTTATTCTACTTCTGGATTTCAATACACATTTGTATCTTTTTGAATTGCGTTCATCTCATGAGGAGGAATTAATTACTACCGGAATAATATACTGATATTGACTTTCCGCCACCAAACATAAGGACAATAGTAAAGTCGATTAAAACTCGGTAACATTATATAATTTTGCAGAGCTTATGAGTATATTCAACCTCATAATATACTTGCTACGGAAGAAACTCTGGGGATTTTATTGTTTGGATTTATTAAGATCCGCAGTTCCTGAAAGCAACACACATTGGAGGATAATTGGAGACGCATGGATAGAGAGATAACTGAGGCTCACTCGATCATTGCCGATTAGATAAACGTGGCATGACGACTATTTTATGAACGAGTTAACAAGTCATAACTGGACAAATTTAAACTAAATCTTTCTTAAAGAAATTCGTAAAAATCATTCCTGCTTGTGCAAAGGTGATGATGACACAAGTAATAGCTTTCCAAAAAGCTTGCCTGACTAAACAAAATTATTCAATGGAAGCATGCATGTATCAATTAGGCTATCTTATTAGAAATGAATTTTAATTTTCGCTGCTGATCATAAATTTATAATCGGAACGTGTAAATTTAAGACGAAATGTCCGCCTTTTCTTCGATCTAGAACATGTACATATATATCACTTGAAATTCATTTATTTATTTAATTCATTTTTTTTTAAGGAATGTACTCATATTATATAAGTGCATGTAAGCTTGAAATCTGGAGAGTAAATAGTCGGGGTTTTTAAAAATTGTACATGTATTTGTTATATGAAGATGCAAAATCAACTGAAAGGCATTTTAAAAAATTTCCAACCATATGAAATATGAAAGGGTATACAAACACGTATTGTTTTTGAATGTGTGTGGGCAGCTTCATCAAAATCATCTTGACAAGCATTTAAAAAAGGGTGAAAGAAAAGAAACCCTAACTGTAACTTCAATTAAATTAGAATTCCTTATTTGCAGTTTCATTTAGTGCATGCTCCTACAAAAGTGGAGGGGGGGGGGGGGGGGCAAATCCATGATATTTCCATTTATCATATAGAGCTAAGAAAAGTGCCAGCTGCCAAAAAAGTGGGGAGGGGAAAGCATACCCCCTCACCCCAACCCCCGATGATACGTGCCTGTGATGTGAACACATGATGTGCTCTGGGGTATTCGCATGATCCTAACGGACTCATCAACTAATCGGTGCGCAAAACTATGAATGAGACATTATGGCGCGAAATCCTGGGTTCACGCAACGAATGAACTCATCCATTGGGATAGGGTTAGATGAATTTTTTGACATTTCTTTTGTAACAGCTACATACATGTATATTATACTTTGGATCTAATGTTTAAGAAGAAATCTAACGAATTAAGAAACACACTTGATTAGTAATTGTTAAATGTAGTAATGTACATTTAGTAAGACACGCGAGTTATGGTCCCTTTTCAAGGTTAATGAAATCGCCCAACTGAACGAAAATCGGGTCACACCCCGCTTCGGCGATTTTGTTCCTCCAGTAAACATTCCAGCTGTATAAATATATATTTGTTTTAATCCAAACTGATGACTCTCTTGTAATAATGATAATCCAACACCAATCTTTACTTACATTGTACCGTAATAGAAAATATGTTACAACTTGTTGCGATGACCCCCTCCCGCTTTTTTGCCGTAATGCTGATCTATTTTTAAATCAGGATTACACACGTGCACTGCATGGTGAACGTCCCATTTAATTGAAAACTCTTGCTCGCTGTTGTTATTACATGCCATATAAGATTTTCATCAATTGTGAATGTAAATGCTGACCTCTTAAACATGCATCGGTTAATCTTTTTTGTGAAATATCATGATATTGCTTGTTCCATTGTCTGCACTGTTTCGGAGATTGCAACTTTTAAACCTTAGATATGCCTGACGTCATGACGTCAGGCAAAAAGCTTACATGATCAGGATGATCGACAAAACTCTGAATCTAGAGTTTTTACTTTGTTTTATTCACAACCAGCAGAAGATGAGGACATTGATATATTCAAGCCAATGATATATTCAAGCCTAAATATATCTTTATTAATTTAAAAGTCGGAAACAGAAATCAACACCAATACCATAAGCCGCTTCACATATTTATTTTTGAAAACATTCTGTAGTAGTTTGATCTTTTTCACTACTGTATATGATATATTTTGAACTTCGCGTTGTGTTTTTACATGATATTTCACCCAGATAATTTTGAGTCCACCTGTTAAGGCTATTAACGAAGAAAAACAGAAGAATTTGATAAGTTGAAAATATAATATATTCGTAATTAAATAATAATTGATGACGATGAGGAGCTAGTGTACCTTAGTGACCAAAATGAATAACGAAAAATCAAAGAAAAAAGTAATTTTCCAAAATAAATATGGAATTTGAGTCTACTTAAAATTGCCACAAGGAGGGCGACTTCGTACCTTGATGCAAAGTTCAGTGAAGAAGCCCCGAGAATGTGCTCGGGTTTACATACTTGTTACACAATAGTGAACACTTAAAACAGAATTGGCCAGTAAGAATTTACGTTTTATAATAGATGAAAGAGAAAATGAATAACGAACCCGATGAATTTGGAAATAATTTAAGTAGGTACTACTACACTCCTCCTCCTTTAAACAGTTATTACATTTTATTCAATAAAATTAATAATTGTAACAATACGTCATGTTATAAATAAATCAACAAATTGTAACTTTAACTGTACAACAAATGTCTTTAGACATACATTATTTAATCAGTTTAATGTTCAATAATTTTTTCGAAGTTTGGAATGATGCAGCAGTCTCCAATCACTTCACTTTTAACTTTCTTTCCGTTTTCTCGAAGACTTTTGATGACTGATGTTTTGCCGTTGTTTTCTCCCAGGAAAATATCGATTTCCTCATCTCGACAATTAATTCGACATTCCTCTTCCAGGAAAGATGGCGCAAATAGGCCTCTCTGTTGTGCCCCTCTCTTCCTCTAGGCCAGGGCCTTTTCTTCTTTTAAATTCTTTCTTTTTCTTTCTTCTGGCGCACCAAGGCGGAAAGGTACACAATGTCCAGGTTCAACGTAAAAAATGTTTTCTTTTTCCTGAAACTCTAAAATGGCTCCCCTGTGTATGCGAATGTGTACGCGACCTTAATTTTGGAACACAAAGTTCTTATGACACACAGAACATTTGAAGATATTAATATATTTAGTATGGACTTTGTTCCAATGGTTAATATATCTTCGGAAAGTAGAAAAAGGGCCTAGTTTCCTACACGTCTCCACCCCACAGATGGTGTCGTCGACCCACAGCTTTCTTTCATTCTCCTGGAATTGCTGCAATTCCTAGTTTGAAACATTAATATCGAGAAAGTCCATCTGGAAATACATATGTTAATAATAATTTAAGAACATGTATAGTTTTTACTGAATTAAAATGCATCTGAACACTAGGATAAAACAAATAATAATCATTTACCATAAACCAAAACACTGTATACATTAATTTTATTAAAAATTCTGCATATTTTATTTTATAAATCAAGGATATCCCGCGGTTTTATAAGGCGCCCTCTCTTGTACATTTCCCCGGGGGTGGCTGATCTATTTCCCCAGTGTCTGAGTCTGAACAGTTTACTGAGTCATCATCTGAAACCCAATTAACAGGAGGATTTTTACCCAGATATTGTTTGAGATGATCTTTATTGACTGATATAACTGGAGATGTCGCATCTCTCTGTATCCTACAAATGGATGTGCACACATCTTCCACAACTAAATAAGCATTAATCATTGCTTTTTTTCTCATCTGTAAAGTACAATAAACCCGTCGAAATACAGGCACACGAGGATACACGTTTTCACAAATATATTTTCCATCCTACTGACTACAAAATGGATTTAAAACCTGATAAAAAAAAATCTGGTAATTTGAGATGATATATATATATAACATGTGCTTTGATTAAATACAAAGAAAAAAACTTACCTGTACAGAAATATATCCTTCCGATAAGTTAGTCCTAGCGCCAAAATAACCGGATGTTTGTCTTTGTTAGAAATATGCTTGAGAGTTTACAAAACGTTTCATGTGCTAAGGGAGACAACTTCAAAAAGCGTCCGACAGAGTCCAGAGAAAGCGAGTCCTCTGATAATGTGGTTAATTTCAAATGAAGCTAAATCTGTTACTAAACTCAGAAGCAACTAAATAACGTATTTTTGTTTGAAGGTTAGGAGCTAAGCTCATAATTTTGAATAACTCTTAAGTATGTCCTGGACAAATCTTTCACCACATAAACGTTTATGGTTGACACAGACGGACGACGGACAAAATGTGATCAGAATAGCTCACGTGAGCTTTCAGCCCAGGTGTCAGGTGAGCTAAGAATTTAGTTTTCTACTAAAAAGTATAATCCTATCCTAATCAATTTATATCAAAATAAAGTTGTAATTAAATTATTTATTTCTAACGCGGGGTTTTAAAAAAATTTCTTTGAAATCGGTCTTTGTGAGTGAGGAAAATAATATTTAGCGGCCAATATGTGCATCAAAACTTAATAATAACATATTTACGACATATATTAAAGTAAAATTTGAGGGATTTAATTTATATCTGTTGCTTATTTTTCGAAAATTTACAAAGCAAAATTCTTTTTTTTTGGAATGTATTTCGGTCTCTAGACCATGTCCCTCCTCTTCCCGTGAAACAACAAACCCTTTGCTAAAAATATGACAAATAACAATAATTAAAACCACTCGAAAGGAATTTTTGTTTCACGGAGGGGGTGGGGGAAAGATGTTTTAAAAAAAAATTCCATTTCTGTTCATTGTTTTCTATTATGAAATGAGCTATTTTAACCCAAAATTAAAAGCGATCTTTTTTTGTTTGACCAAATCATTTATATTTAATAAAAAGATCTCTTTTGTTTGACCAAATCATTTATATTTAATAAAAATATACATAAATGTTAACATTATAATAAAAAAATTACTTTAATTAGACAACTTTCAAAAAATGACTTTTAGTTAGGCGGCTGAACAATGTTATCGTTCGCAGTCCTTATAGAATAAAGCTAAATCGGTTGTTAAATGAGAATTTTACAAAAAGAAAAGCAATTAGTAAAATAAAAAAAAAAACTTCCAAAAAGACAAACAAAGTTTGTAATCTCAACAGCATCAGTAATTGAGAATGCAGCCCTAAAGATGAAAGGGGCTCTGAACGTTGTATACATGTATTAACAAAAAACCAGCATATCACTTCCTGGTAAATGCTCTTGATTTTCACTAAAACGGGCATTCTGTTTCCATCTGTAGTCAAATGGCTAATGAGGGTAGGTTCCCTGTCTGGAAGTAATTCATGACAGATTTTCTCGGTGGTGAAGTGTTCACAGCCGATGGATGCATCCATGGTAAGGGTTGCTTAGCATTTTCCTGAATGATATGTGCATTTGCTCTTATAAGTACGCTTACGACAAAGCTTGTTTTTTGCATCGAACCTATGATTGTTTTCTCAGTGGCAAGATTTTTAGTTATGGTGTAAGTACTCTGTGGTGCAGGCTGGAATGGATTTCTGTCCCGATACCAGTATAGTGGATTGTTGTTGTGGCCGTCACTTTCAAATGGTATAGGTGTTGGAGGTCAGTTCCAGAGTGTCCTTCAGGTACTTTCTTTAACGTCTCTTACCTTCTTCAACCATCTCCACCAGCATGGGACCATTCTTACTCCCACTGCATTGCAGTGCGATGTAGGATAGAGCTGGACAGTTGAGGGCCAGGAATATTTCTTGTAGGGTGATCCCCATTATCGGGTTTTCCATTAAGGCTACCCATAGGCTTATGTTTGGTTTAAGCAGTCTTTGGACCCCGGCTGTCTGTCTGCATTTCTTCCTACAGATTGGAAGTTGCAGTACAGGCATTTAAGGGTCTATTTCCAGTAAATTTCTTTTTGTCGTTCAGCTTTAAAGGCATCTCTATGGTAATCTAAATTGTGAAATTCATGGCACTACCATCCCCTGGGCGCCACATGTTGGGCCAGATATAAAAACAAGCCACATTTTTAAAAATCGTCTTCTCTACTCCCGCACATGTGAGGAAAAAACAGGTTGCATAGTTATGATGTCCATGAAGCCATGAAAACAACAAATGCCTGCAAGAAATTTTCGCATATAAGCATTTAACACCATTCTACATATACAGCAAACGTTTCTTCTCCCATTGACAACAGCTTGTCTTTGGCCAGTATATAGATTGGGCATTAGTGATCCAGCTGGAATTAAGTGAGGTCCTCTTGCTTTTCTTTGAAGAGAAAAGGTATGCCTGCTAGAGTTAGGCAGTCTTCTGCGTCTATAAATTAAATAAAGCATTTACCTTCAGAATTTTTTTTCAGGTTATGTGTAGTTTATTAGTTAATTATTTTCATGAACTCTTTATTTAAATAAAGAGTTCATTCTAAAGTATGTATAACTAATCACTTAATGTTTTTTTTTTGTTAGAACAGATTGTGTGCAACAAGAATAATGTTTGTATATTGTTTCGTCCAATCAATAAATGTGAAGCTTCCTTAGTTGTCTTACTGAGAACTTGATGTACATTCTTGTACATGATATTGTCTCTGATCGCTAATCCATTCACACCTGTAGCAGAAGCAGAGATGGGTTTCGTTGAAGGAGTGACATACTTATAAAGTAATTGATCATTAATACAGTAGCAATACTATTTATAACGTACACTGTAAAAAATGTGTTTAGCTCCGGAACATTTTTCTAAACACCAACCATGTTAGAGGTTTTTTATGTGTTTAATTTTTTAACATGTTCATAACATATTTACATAAATGCTTAAAATCTTAACATGTTACTCATGTTTTGCGATTAGGTGATAAACACATGGAATTTCAGGTGTTTAAAATCTAAACACATTTATTCAATGGTTCTAAGGCATACTCAAAAAATTTTACAAGGGATACATATTTTTTTAGATGGCTATTTTGTATATTTTGATAGAAAAATCTGAAATGAGACTGGAATATACATATCAAACTTTTATTAAAATAATCTTTTAATTTTTCGAAAATGTACAGATAATTTTAAAAATTCATGTATTCAAGTTTCAATTGTCTTTTCTACAGTTCTTATTACAAACGAAAAGAATGTTTACTACTTTATTTTCAGACATGTGACAATCTAATGACTAATTGGCTAGCTCATCATCAACCTTTCTGGAAAACTTGAGGTAGCTGGTCGACATGAAGAAGTAATTCTTTCTGTCCTGATGTACATAGTTTTGAAGAAACCCCTACAACTGATATCGTTTAGGATATGTCAGATCTAGCGCATAGTACGGAAAGATTAAAATGTTCAGCGCTTCCTTTATGTTGTGCCCCACATTCATACTGACACCATCACCAACCACGATACAAGTTGATACAGATTCATCTCCATTAGTGACAACAACAAGCCTTGGTGCCTCAGATTTTTCACCAGTCAGTACCATGTTGGAAGACTGTATAATGAAATATCGTTATATAAAGATAAGTCAGTCATGTAATTTTCTTTCCCAAATGTGTATTTTCAGGATAAAAATTATTTAATTCCTTGAGTAGAAATCACATATCTTGCAAATTTATGGATATATAATATTGGCACATGGAAATGCTATACCCCATATAATTTCCAACATAATAGAAGGAATACATGTAATATAGAAATGTATAAATTCAATGTGTGGATTAAAAAAGGGATTGGGTTTTGGTAAGGACCCCCTTCCTGATTTTCAGTTATTAAATTTATGTAATACACTTATCAAAAAGAAGCTTATTAACTTGTTACTACACGGCAGATTTCCATACCTTGCATTTTGAATTCAGTGGCACCATTGCTTATCCCATTGACTGGTATTTAATTTGCTGTGATACTGCTTCCATGCAACTGAGGATGTCCAGCTCACTATCCTTAACATAATTATACTTAATTACAATTTTATGTACATTGTCAATCATTCAGCAAATTATTCTGATCACTTTTTGTCCACTGGTACATGTAACATGTACAGTAAAATATGTTCATAATGAACTCTCAGTTATAAGAATTATCATTATTGCCTGTTATTGGTCTTTAAAGTAACCGTTGATGCCCAGTCAAAGAATCTTAACAATACAAGTTATGACAGCTTGGAATCGTGTTTTATTCTGTTCTAGGCAGATGTTTACAATATCAGGAAACGATGCTTTTGTGAGCACCATTACAGTATTTATTATGGTAATAAATTCAGAATGATGCTAATTTCAAATAAAAACACAATACAGAAAAGTGATAACTTTGCACTAACGAATGCCTGAAAATAAATATACTCAAAACCATGTGCACTCGGACTGGACTCGGTCCTTAAAAAAGCTAGCACACCATTCACAAAGCTTAAAGCTTTAGTTTTTAAACAGAACCGTGGAAAACGTGAAACGTACTGTTTTAAAAAGCATACGGAATCGATCTGTGAAACTAGTGTAGTAGCATGTTCTAGTGTTCTGTACATACCTTAAAGCTCTACTGAAGTCATTTAAACGACAGGCCACTGTCAGCCATATTAGTTTATATAGCCCTAATATCTGCCAACCACGTACTACCCAGGTGAATGGTCACGCACGAATGATTTTGTTGAGATTGTCAACGTGTTCGAGTCGCATCGGCCAAAACAAAAGGCATACTTAAGAAAATAATTTCCGGCGTATGAAAAATACGACAAAACGCAAAGGTTTCGGAAATGCCCCGAGTTCAGAAATAAAATAAAATACATGTACTTTACTACTCATTCTTGACGTTGAAGAACTGCTGGCAACACACGGGCTCCGAGCGCACGGGAAGGAAAATTTCTACTTCGAATATCAATATCGGCTCTTTATTTCAAAAGTTCAGGAAATAATTTTTTTTAAAGCGTATCGGCCTACACTGTACATGTACCTTTACATGCATTAAATTGAAAAATAAAATAACGACAACATGACATTGTAAAAGTGTTAGAGAAATTCAACACGAACCGAGTAAAACCACGCGTTTACCTCCAGCACAGACTGTTAACGATATGCTTTGCTCATGCGCAGAGCGGTGTCTGAAAATTAAAGTACATGTTAAACGTGTAAACACAAGGGAGAAATTATTAGTTATTGCTTCAAGAATGCGAACGCTTACTAGGATAGACACAATTGGAAACAAGTTTTATAGAAACAAAAATATTGCTTTGGATGGCATTTTAGACTCTATTTTGTATTGTAGCAGTGCCTTAAATATGGATTTTGAAAGAGATGGTGACGATAATGTTATATAAAAGTATGTTAAAGTTTTCTACCCTTCATACTCATAAATAATTCACATGTTGATGTACATGTATCATGCATTTTTTAATGACACACTCTCTCTCATGACAATGTGAAATAAGTGTATATGAGCAGAGGTTTTATTAATTAGTCTTCTTTTTCTTAGTAAGCTGCACCTGAAATATGGATCTTGATTTTACTTAAGTTTTTTAAATGTACATTGAAAACACTTTTTCAACCACAATCAACTTGATTGAAATGGGGGTTTTCGGTGAATTTATTTATTGCAAAACACTGAAATACACCTTTAATTACAAATTTTATCAATTTTTTCATCAGAAACAATCAATTAGGAACTTCACTATCCAGCAACCAAGCCCCTTGTGGTAACACTATCCGGGCTGTGCCAGTGAATGAATCTAGTTGAGTCCTCCGACTCAATTGAAATCGTCAATCACTAGTAGAACAACTAAATATTGCACTATGTCCCATTCATATTAGTATATATATATATATATATATATATATATATATATATATATATATATATATATAAGCCTAATTATATCTACTTTGGTTGCATAATACATTTATAATCTATACAAAGTATTAAATTTGATGTTTCCATGGGAATGATATACCTGCTATCAAATCTTGAACGTCTCCTAACACATCCCTTTCTTTCAGCCATCCAATAACACCATCAGCGCCCAAGTCTTCGAAACTTCTCATCCTCTCACGAGTCTCAGCCATTTTGATAACCCGGCGCAAATCGGATTTGGCGCGAAACGGAAGTGTGTTGCAGAAGAAAAGCCAAAGTAATTCGTATTTAGATTAGTCGCACAGTTAACACGAACGTAAATAAAAGTTTCTAACCATCTCCGAAATTCGAAAATATAAGACCATATATCTTCATTCGTAGAATTTAATCCTATTTTTCTCTTTTTACAATCTGAAGAATGCACAACTATATTTATGTCTCTGGTACAACTTAATGGATTTTTTGTCTATAACATCTTCCTATACCATGGCTTGGAAATGTCCTATCTGTGTTATTTTTACTGCAGTAACTTTGCGAATTTTAATCAGGCATATATTCTCAGAACATTCATAGAAACCAGATTTCCGGGTAGAATGCAGGGTCTCTGGATGCAAACAAGTATATCGGAAATACAATTCGTATTATCGTGACACAATGAAATACCATTTGGATATGTTGGATACACAGGCAGAGTTTGTTGTAAACAATACACCAGTTCAAGAAACGAATGATGCACAGACAGCCCGTGTTCATAATAATGTTTCGGTTCATAAAACGAACGATCTCGAAATGGTAAGACTATTCAGCTGTTTTTTTTCCTGTAAATTTATAAATATTACATGTACAGTGGGTCAGTAGATGTTCTCCTTCTTTTGCACTGAATTCTCAAATATTAAAAAAAACACTTTGTTTAATAAACAAGTTATGGTATTGTAGGCTATGGATGTTCCCATGAACATGGATGGTTATAATGATCATGAAAATGATGAAGAGGATAATATGCAGGACAATTACACAGATGATTATTTAGACAAACGCAAAGCTGTGTCGTTCATCATGAATCTAAAAGATATGTACAGGATACGTGAGGTATATATGTTGATATTCGTAATGTTATATATTGTCGTTCATTCATATTATTTATTCACCGTGCATGTATTATACATTCATGTTTATCTATCTATCTATCTATCTCTCGATACTACTCGCCCTTAATTCTGAGTACTCTGAGTAGGGTGCGCTGCTTGTTAAAAGATAAAGAGAAGTGAGTAAAGTAAAATTTCAACAGAATGAAAAGGGGATAGTAATATTATTATGTTTTAGTGAAGATAAAAGATAAGATAATTTATACTGTAGATTCCTATTTTATGCAAGTACTTAATTCCACTATTTTAACTGTTTTGCATCTAATCACGGGAATATAAAATTACGAGTGCTGAAATTTTATTATATTTCCATTTAGTTTATATCAAAAGCAAGATTTTTTAATCAGTGATATGTGCTTCTCACGATTATACACATATGTATTAAGACCTCTATATGACTGTTAACAAAAATATACCCATTTTCTATGATGGTTACTCTTGCATTTGAATAATAAGCCATCAAAAATTAATAATTTGTTTATGATATCAGGTAATAAAATCTCTCACAAAGCCCTTTGGCCTTATTGGGATTTTTTTTCACAAGACTGCATTTTTATAAAGAAAAAACAAAAAACAAATAAACCTCAAATAATGATTCTGTATTCTTTTTAATTTTTTGCAGACAGCTGCCGAAGATGTTGCTAGTGGGGACAATAATAATGTAGAGAGTTGTTTCCACATACTGAGGACCAGATTACGTCATTTTATGCAGGACTTACACTGAAATATCTGAGCGCACCTTCGGTAAGATATTTGATATTGAACTACCTTTTAATGGAGTGGTCACAGCACATGAGAGAAATAAGTTTATAAAAGAAAACTTTCTATACATTGTAAGTATGCATTTATATTTTAAAAAACTTGTTTATTTTGACATCAAAATAAAAATTTTGTTTCAAACTCTATAGGTACATTTGTTTATAATTAGGGCCCCACATGAAAATGCATGAGTTCTATAGGAATATCATTGTCCATCTGTTTGTGAGGAAGAATTAGAATTATGTTCAGAACAATGTATTGAAGATGAAAAACACTTTCTTTTATACTGCACTTTGTATAAAAATCTACAACAGAAATTCAAATATTTCTATATGGCCGACCGAATTTTGAAGAATTTGATAATAGTCAATATTTATTTGTTTCATTGATCAATAAATACCCATTACAAACTGCTACATTTATAAACTCTGCATACCAGCTCAGGAAAAATAATATTCAAAAGTAAATGTGCTAAAATTTTGTACATCAGAAATGTAATTTATCAATGTTCATAGGTAAATATAATATAAATCTGAAATTATGCATGTTTAAAGTAGTAGTAGGGGGGTGGTGATACTAGCACACATCAACATATCTATGCAATATGTAAATTAACTCAAAAGGCTTGAAATGTCATCCGCCTACTGTACTATATAATACCTAGGCTCTGCATAATTATGTAAAATAATACCTATGCAATATGTAAATTAACTCAAAAGGCTTGAAATGTCATCCGCCTACTGTACTATATAATACCTATGCAATATGTAAATTAACTAAAAGGCTTGAAATGTCATCCGCCTACTGTACTATATAATACCTACGAAATATGTAAATTAAGTCAAAAGGCTTGAAGTGTCGATTAGCATACTGTACTATATAATGTCTACGAAGTATGTAAATTAAGTCAAAGGCTTGATTGCTCTGCATAATCAACCTCGCCTATTGTAATATATAACATCTACGAAAAATGTAAATAAGGTCAAAAGGCTCAAGATCTAACTCCACCCCATATGATAATATGCAAAATGCTTAGACTTTACTATATGTTCTTACAGATCTACCATAAAACAGAACTCCAGCTAACAGGAATCATTTAACATTTATTAGCGCAATACTAAAGAACATTAATATCAGTACATCTTTTGTATATATAAAACAACCAAAAATATATATAATTAACAACAATTACAAATGTACATAAAATGATTGTATAATTGCATCATAAAAATGTCTATTGCAACATGCCTCATGTATATAAAAATAACAACAAAAAATAAAATAAGAGCATTAATCACTATTAATCACAAATGTATATCAAATGATTATTTATAATGCTGGAATAAAAACATAAACTCACTATCAACTGTATCATAAACAAAAAAAAAAAGTTTCCATGCCTCATGTATGTAAAAAAATAAAAATACATAAAATCACTATCAATCACAAATGTACATCAAATGATTATTTATAATACTGAAATGAAAATGAAAAATTCAACAAAATTTTACAATATTACATAAAATGATTGTTTGCAACATTGAAACAAAAATGAAAATAAGCAAAACTAAAATACATGTATTAGCGGAACTTAAATATAATTTTGATAAGAATTCATACAATTAATAAACTACGAAAAGAAGTATTTATCAAAACATTAATTAAGCATACTAGATGATTGTGTATATATGGAAAGATATGAAGTTATAAGAACACTTTGGAAAAATGAGCAGATTAAGCATTTGAATATAGTAGTTAGTGAATATAAGGATGTAAAAAAAAATAATAATTGTGATACAACTGACCAAGTTTAGGTCTTTTTGCTTTATAAGATATAAAGCATACAAGTATAAAAGATTGAAGAACAAATCTTGCAAGAGCAATGAGCTATAACTATTAAGCATGAAGCGGAAAATATAGACACAAACGTATGAGTAAACAAGCAATGTCATCCTTCATCATTGTTTACTTATCTCACATATATTCACATTTCCATATAAACCTACTAATGTGTCAACAGAAAATTTAATTTTGCTTAAACATTTAAAATAGTCTTAAAATTATGCACCCACAATAATAGTATAAAGAATGATATATAAATTTAAATTGTTGAGAATGTAATTAAAGTAAAGAAAGTACATTTTTGAACAAACAAACTACAATGATTCAGAAGTTGAATCAATTTCTCCGAACCCTAATCTATTTCCGTATCTGTATATTTCTAGTTCATCGTCATCATCAATATAGTGAGCCAAAATGTCTGCTTGTAAATTATGCTGTCGCCGTATATGACGTTTACAATGATGAACGATACAAAAGATGAAGATGCAAATGATGGATGTTATTAAACTTGCTGAAAAAAACAGTGGAATAGATTTGTAAAGGTTTTTTCTATCAAATAATATCAGCAATCATTTCATGTTTCCTCAACCACAAGAGGTACACTTAGCCATACATTAAGGTGACTCTATACATCATGGTTTAATATGATAAATTGTTAAAATGTGATGTTTGAAAATTGAAATATACAATTATTGTAATTGAATGCAGGGAGAATTTCAGATGAAATGACATTTAGATAAAATGTACTTACTTAACAAAAATAATATTTGGCTATAAATTTGATGCATTTTGAATTTATATCCATTCCTAGATCAAGTTCAGTTCTTTTTCCATGATCAAATTATTCATATAAAATCTAATGTGTAGAATCTCCTTAAGTACTTGACAGATTTCCATTAGTACACACTATAGTCGATGCCAAAACGTTGTGTTCTTTTTCTAGTTCTTGGGGGTAATATTTTCTGATTTATTGGCTGAGTAGACTTATTTTTCAATTTCTTTTTACTTGACTGCTTAACTTCAAATACTTTTTTCACAAAAATCTTCAGTTGAATATAAATGTGTTTGAAAATATCATATATCTCTGTTACTTTCCTCTTAATAATAATGATTTGATTGCAAATAAATGTTAGGAAGCCAGCCACACCTACAAGCAAAAAAACAGCCAGATAAAGCTGTGTATTTAAAATAAAGTTCACAGATTTTCATCAAGTATTTCTTCTGTATGAAGATTTGCAGTTATCTCCCTCCACATGCTATTGTAAGTAAAGCGTCTGTATAAAGCATACGCGGCTAAACTCAGGCAGGATAAAAATGCCAAAGCTGACAGGCAAATAGACACAGCTGAAATATAATGAAGACTTTCTTATGTAGCTATTTGTTTACCTAATTGTATAAAGTTAAATAAAAAACATTTAACCAGTTATCCCCCTCCACATGCTATTGTAAGTTAAGCGTCTGTATAAAGCATACACAGCTAAACTCAGGCAGGATAAAAATGCCAAACCTGATTGGTAAATACACACTGCTGAAATATAATGAAGACTTTCTTATGTAGTTACTTGATTACCTAATTGTATAAAGGTAAATAAAAAACATTTAACCCAAATATTTACTTATAATGATGGTGAAGGTCCTTCCATTAGTGAAGTCGTTCCCATTTTCACTCTACAAAGTAAATAAATATATAATTATGATGATATTTATAATCCATTCTTGATTAAATTGTATTATTCTGATTGGAAATACATCCTTTTGTCTTTTGTAAAAGGCATATAAGTTATTTACTTTAACTTTGTAATTTATCAATTAGTATAACTTTACCATGGTTATTTGTTAAACAGAAAAATGGATTATATTCCTTTTGTTTACCTCACTGCTGCTTATGCTCTGCAGGGTGGTCGGATGGAGAATTTCAGAGGAGGAAGAAGAAACATGCTACAAAATTGTTATTTATAAATTAGTCTATTTTTACCATGTTTATTGTCTACCCAAAGAAACAACAATAAATATTTTCTTTACCTCCCTAATCTGTGTGCTCTCAAAGGTGATGGCATGGCTGGCAATGGCTGGGGAGGTAGAGGGATGCTGTAAAATAGTAATTCATAAATTAGTCTAACTTTAGCATGACTATTAGTCACTCAAAGAAATCAACATGTATTCTATTTTCATTTTTACCTTACTATTCCTTGCGCTTCCAGTTGTAGTGGGAGGGAAAGTGTCAGAGGCATGCTGTAAAAATGTAATTCAGAAATTAGTCTAACTTTACTATATCATTTTTATTTTTTAAGCAGAGAAATGGATTATATTTTCATTTTGTTTACCTCACTGTTGTCGATGCTTTGAAGAGTAGTCTGATGAGGGACCTCGGTGGAGGGAGAAACATGCTGCAAAATTGTTATGCAGATATTAATCTAACTCTATAATGTCTTTATGTATTAGTTACCAAAACATGAGAAACATGACCCCCCCCCCCCCCCCCCCCCGTTTAAGAAAATACTCAAATGCTTACACATTCGGTTTTTGCCTCTCCCAAATAAAATGTCACTCCACTATCTGTAACAACATGCTGATTCAGGTCCTTACACCTTAATGGTGTAATTTCAATCGCCACAACTTGTACTGAACAGTCTCGGAGATCCAAGAGTCCATCGCCGTCGAAGCGATCAAAGTAAAGGATGGGGATGTCATCAATACAGCCCCTGTACCATCCTCCACCATTCCACATGCATTTTCCAGCACTATCACAAATAGAGTCCAAAGGCTTGCCATGCATGCGAGCAAACAGCATGATGATAAGAATGAAAGAAACGGTACACATGTTCATGTTTGCCATTTTCTTTTCACTTCGGCGTGTTCCTTCGCATTTAATGAATTTCGAGCCCGATTTTATTGTTTCAATTTAAATGAGATATAATGGGATATATATATTTATTTATTTATATAAAACAGTCTGTTTGTGTTCAATTCAATTTAATTTTACGATTTTATATATATTTTGAACTTAATAACTTGATATGTTTTGTTTACGTCTTTATTAATAAGTTCTTAATTTGCAATCTTTTAATCTTATATTTAGCTTTAATTAAAAATTTAATGCTGAAATATTGTTTATCAGACAGTACTGTTTTCAAGGACGAGTCAATGGTCGAGAAGTTATTATATACATTAAAACTTTATTGTGTAAAAATATCTATCATATCAAATTTTCATCAGTTGTATATATAAAAAGTTCGAAGTCTGACATTACCATAATATTTCACCAACCTATGAACATCAAAATCAAGAGTCATAAAATTTGCAAGACTAAAGCTGTTTACTTCTTTACAAGACAATAGTTGTTTGCTATATTTTGAACTTTTCAACTATAATTTATATATCATATGCTGAGTAATCAAAATCAAGAGTCACAAAATTTGCAAGACTAAAGCTGTTTACTTCTTTACAAGAAATAGTTGTTTGCTATATTTTGAACTTTTCAACCGAAATTTATTATTGAAAGGGTTATTAGAGAGTGTATATATATATATGAAAAAGTTCAAACACTGACGACGCATCTAAAAGCAGTCATGGCTTCGAATGCAAGAGCGGTCTTCTCACAGCAAATTGATGATGATGGTGAAACACCTATGTTTGTCATAGAGAAAAATGATTCTCTAAGAATTAGAAAAGGACAGTACTCTATCAAGATGAGCTATTATAACCGGAAAGTTTACTTCCACATTCAAAGTAAGTTATAAACCTTATTAAATAAACCTCTGTTTTATATGGTAATTTATCCAGAAAACGTAAACTAAAATATTCATGATTTTTAAATTATTTGGTATTTTTGATACTACTCTTTGTTTTTATTTATTTATTTATTATTTTTGTTATAATTTTTTAAAGTATTGATATGTTACCATGTAAAACTTTTACGTTTACCTGTTATATCATTAATATATCCATTATTAAATTAAGATTAGATTAAAGTGATTTTACGTTCCTGATGATACTTTAATGTAAAATTTTAACATTTTTCTTTTCTGTAACTAAATCATACGTATATAACCTGTATCCTAGCCACACCAACAACTAAATCATACGTATATAACCTGTATCCTAGCCACACCAAACAACTAAATCATACGTATATAACCTGTATCCTAGCCACACCAAACAACTAAATCATACGTATATAACCTGTATCCTAGCCACACCAAACATCTAAATCATACGTTTATATCGTGTAACCACAATCAACTGCCCTATATTAAAATGATAATGACGAGATTGGTTTGAATAAATAATTTGTAATCAGTAAAGTTCTACTAAACTTTAGAAACAAGAGCCATCAGATCAAATATAGGATTGAAACCATAACATACATAATGTACAGCCATCGCCACTATATCCTGGTTTACATTTTACACAAAATCCTGTTCCAGGATAACATTCTTCACAATTCTCTGGGCAGGGCATCCAGCAATATTCATTGTACGCCACCGGACTAGGACATCCTGTCCAAAAAAACAAGCTCATTTTTAATTCATTGGTTCATTTTGTTTTTTCAGTCATTACTCAAAAGTCTGATATTAATTGCAAATTGCATCATCGCGGTGACTGTTTTTTCTTAGATGTTTTGTAAATTATGTCTTTGTATCATTTTAGGTTCAGACAATCTCAAGTGTTTGTAACCTTATTTGCTATAAAGCATCCCTCGTTATAGATAGTGGACGTTTGCTGAAAATTAAATTTGATTGGAACTCTGTATAAGTATTTTGACTTAAAATCTTGATAGCAATTATCAGAAACATACTGTTTAAGTTCTAAAATACGTATATGACATTCTGTGAAATATCAAAGATGATTTCTTCCCGCGCCGTGATTTCTTGACTTACGAGGTCTTTCATATTATGAAAATTGCTTTTACAAAAGATTTTGTTAAAAAGCGTATCATCTTATAGCTATGAATTGGTTACCATTACTTATAGGGGGCGTGATTAAAACAATATACACCAAAAAAAATTCTGAAAAATACCATAAACTTCCACTTCACAGAGGGCGGTAGCTGCAATAATGTAGCCCTCTCCCGATTTTTTTTTTTTTTTTTTTTTTTTTTTTTTGGGAGAGGGCTACAACTCCATAGGATCTCCGTAATGGTGCAAGTGCGGGAGTGATTCACTCCCGCAACGATTTCGTCTCAAATCGTTTATAAATGACAATAACATTTGCATTTCTTACCTGAACTCAAACGCTGTAGATGTCTATGGCATAAATTAATCCAAAAATATCAAGTATAGTCCATATATCGGTTATTTTTCGTGTATGTCAACAACGAAAGTTGAATTTGTCCGCCATGTTTACTGACCTTGACCGGTTTTATTTTTGGACAGCCAATAAGAATTCAGGAGCGGATCTTGAACTGAATATAGGAATTCCCCTATTTTAAACATAATTAACGTGGTAAATATGAATTTTCCATTATATACCATTTCCTTAAATGGTGTTTTAGTGATATAACGAGGTAAGATCGATTATTTACACTGACATTCACGTTATCAAGCCCATCAAACTCCAAGCGTACATCCCATAAAATCACGCGAGAACTGTCATGGCTGCTGAAAAAGACGACTGGTAAACATGCTGATGTGTTTTATCTGGTTGTGGTTTATATACGGTTAATTTGTTCAACCAGAATTAAAAAATCATTTTATCTAAAGGAAGTCAAATATAAAATCGATCTTTTCAGACCGAAGTCAACCGCATTAAAATATTAATTTTGCACCATTACGGAGATCCTGTGGAATTGTAGCCCTCTCCAGTAAACATCAGATATAAAAAAATCGGAGAGGGCTACATTATTGAGCTAAGAGGGCGGCATACACAAACGGAGAGTAACTGGAATGGTAGGTTACTCCAGGAAGTCGCTCATTGTAGAATATGACGTACTGTCCATAGTATGGACAGTCGATAAGCACGTGGTCAGGAAGGGTAGGTTTGTAGTGCAGATGTCCATCGCGGTAGCAAAGACTACCATCATGTCGATTGACGGTGTTTGAAATGTACACTGAAAATCCAGAGAAGGCTCCAGTACCATTCAGGACATCTTTAGAAGAAAAAAATAGAATAAAACAAGTTGCTGTCCTTTAAAAAAAGGACTACAATACGTGGACCAGTCTTAAGATTATCAAAGTTTCCACCGACTTTTAACCACTAAATTTGTACGTTGGATTACGTATATGTATAGCCCTGCCTTTTTATCTCAGATAATAAAGGGTTCATACTTTAAAAAAAAACTATGATCTATCTATTTATGAAGTCTGCATGTATATTATCAGACATTCGGCGAATTCTACTATTTGCGCACACATTACGATTCGCACTACTTTGTTAACTATGCAGTGACAGCTTTGTTTAAATTAATTTCATATTTTGATGCATTTACTTGAGATTTAAACTTTTATACAGTGGCATAATTATTCACTCACACTTAAATGCGTAACAATTTTTAATCGTGAAGTACTCTAACCTCGCCTACTATAAAAATAAAGTTAAGTTACATGTGTATACAGATAACAACAAAACATTGCAAATTATGCTATTTGATGCCTGTTGTAGTTTCGGCATAACATTAACTTATATTATAATACTGACAGTTCATATCACATGCCGATTATTTCTTTAAAAGGAATACTTTGTTTCTGTACTGACTACTGTTTACAGACAACTTTACAATTACAGCGCCTTAGAACTTATGTGTGCATATGGCATGGAATCCCAATTCCTATTCAGAAAAACTTGTGCTAGCCTGGCTCCCTGAGCTACCCATTACGCACAGGAACCCGGCTAGCTCATGCACAGGCTGAATTTTCCCCATATCATCCGGTTTAACCTCGCTTATACATTTTCTGCAGTGACCTCAGGGTTCACGCAATTATAATCTCGTCAAATTGCATCATATAAATAGCATCAATTTTTATAAAAGTGTATTTTATCGAGTCATGTATCCCAAGTAAGGTTACCTGTTTTGAAATAGATGATTACGTGGTCGAGCCTGTATGTTTTTCCAAGGTTTACCCACCACGTGACTCTTGTATCTGGCTCCGATATTGTACATTGTTCGTGAGACATACCCATAGAGCCTATTTTCCCATCAACAGCCTTGTCGCTAGCCCCCTCAGGTGAAGACAGCCAAGTCTGTTTCTTATAGCTTAAATTTTCCAGATCTACAATTTTTCTACATTTTGTTTCAAAAGGCTTTTTATGGATAAATTAACAATGTTTGCTATTTAATTACATTCTTGTTAATAGTTACGTTATTTTAGAATTTGAATTTCTTTTTTTAATAGGGTTTCTTAAAAAAAAAAGATTTATATAAAAAAATACACAATACACGCGTTTACCATGACAACAATTTTGTATGAGTTAAGGTCAAGATCTAGAAAATGAAAGGTGCTTCAGGTTTATGAAATTCAAGATCTAAATTCTTTCATTGAGGCTTCACAACAATAGCATTGTTTGACAAGGTGTACGGGGCCTAGATTTTTGTTTAACACAATGAAAATTTTTATTTTGAAATGTCATTTTCTATGAAATATGAGGGAAATAAGTAACAAATCTCAGTGTTTTGACCAATTTTTACTAATGGTATATATCTAAAGCGCCTACAGTCTCTTAAAAAATGACATCAAACAAGCTCTTGACCTCTTCTTTAAAATGATGTCAAATCAAATATAAGATAGGATTACTTGATTTGATTAAAAATGTCAAGAAACAGTTTCATTTTCTACATAATTCCTTTGTAGGCGAAAAGTACGGGAACAATTCTCATCAAACCAATTATGACGCCATAATGGTTCTAGCATCCAAAAGACACTCTGATATCAATCACTAGATCATGACCTTAAGTTGTCGTATATTTTAGGATAACTAAAATAATTTAATTTAGACAATCACAATGTAGATCTAGATCTCAATAAAAGTTATATTCAAAATCAACATTTTGTCTACGTTATAAAGAGAAATCTTTGCACCCGTTTTATTTTTGTTCGTTTCGCCCTCGTGGTCAGTTGGCATGATGAAGTCTTGACGAATTCCACAGTCTCAAACAATCTCTGTGTTTGGGCGAATTTTAGACGGGACCTAATTCTTTTCAAGTGAAGAAGGGCGAAAATTACATGGGGCGACAATAACCCTGTATAGAGTATATCACCCTTTGCAAAGATATAGTATATTGAAGATAACGTTAGATGAACGGACGGAAATCTACGTAATACGTACAATTTTTGCACATCTTTAAACAAGGAACTGTGCAAGAAGAGTCCTCATGTCCATAAATAGGAATTGGACAGCCTGAAATTTAAGAAAAATGAAATAAAAACAGGACAGCCTGATATACATGTATGATTATATAGAAATGAAAAACGCACTCATTCAGATAGGCAGATTTAACAGTGATAGATTGTACTATGTAGTACCTACTAAAACAGAAAGAAAACAAAATTCGTCATTTGAAAAAAATATGAGTTTACCAAGAACCTCCACTTCACATAAATCAGCAAATGCAAATTGACTGTGATTGTTGGAGTAAGTGATTCCTGTTAGTCGTTCATTGTAGTATATAACGTAACGTCCAACAACAGAGCACGGTATATCCACCACAGCAGGAATGGTCTCTGTGGTGGTATTTGTGTTGTGATAACAAACGACACCATCCCAGGGATCGGTGGTGTTGGATACAACAATAGAAAATCCGCGCAATTTTTTTGTAAATTCGTTGGTTGAATCTATGATAAAAAAATCAAATAACCATGCATACGAAAGTAAAAAAAAAAACGAAACTTTTTTCATAGTCATGTTACTTAACGTCAAATAATTGTTAAATTTAGTATAAATAGTTTAGTAATAGTTTCAAACCATTTGAAAACCAACAATAAAAAATATTCCACTACTTTTAAGAGTTATTTAGAATCTATACTGCAAAACGAGGTCAAAGCGCACGATCAAAAGTTGTGTTATGTCAACAATAAACCATATTATGTTGACAGTAATATCTCTATAATTGGGCTTAAAACCAGATAATATTGAAACCCCGATTTACGAATATTCATGGCATTCTATGTACAAAATAATGACGGAATGAATAGTTTTGTTGAACAGATATCAATAAGTAAAGACAGATAATCATCTTTAAACTCGACTTAAACATTGACATCGCCGGAGGTCACGGCGCAACAGAAAGTATAAGCTGTATAGATACAACTCAGTAAAAATGCTCAGTGCTGGGAAAATTAAGTCAAAAATTATTAGCGCGTTTGTTTTAAACTGTATTACATTTTTGGAGGGTGATGGTAATGTTTTTTTTAACATTAAAGTACGGAAAATATTATAATAGCTGTACATATTTGCTCAAGAGAGTAAACAACGTCATCTGACGTTAAGGGATCTCCTTACAGTAAACGAAGAAACATGCGGTAAAAACTGACAACTTCGAAGAACAAACTTTCTCAAACAAATGTGAACAAATTTGATGTGAAGTGATAAAGTGCCGATATCAGCTATATACTGAGGAACATTAAGAATAAAATCAATATTGAGTATACCAATTAATTGTGCGTCTTCTTGACGTCATTTTGCAACATTACAGAGCGCCGTGGTGACGAAACATGTTATTTCATGGTTATTATTCCGAGCATATGTTTATCTTTTTGAAAGGTCACACTCCAGACAAGACTCTTTTCTTTGAATCATAATATTACATTCTAAAGATACTGTGAGCAAGCTCACAAATGATACCCGCGCTAAAAAATCATTACTTAAGTTCCATTTTATAACATTGTATAGAATTAATGGATGCTATCTATTTAACCGCCAATGTTCTATGAATAACAACCGGTCGATTTTTTTTTTCAATTTGTTAATACTAATGTAAGTACACAAACCAATTTCTATACTTTAAATTCCATTTGATTTCAACTTAACTGTTTATCCATGAATATATTGCATCTTTATAATAACAAACATGACTGGAATCAAACAATTATCCACATGTCATGCAGCCATTAAATGTTTTGAATTATTGGTAAACAGAGCTCTTTTTAATGAATTCTTTTCATTCCACCATTTATTTAAAAAAAAAATTAACAACATCGTGACGGGTCATTTTCATAGGAGCGGGCAGGGATGAGAATCAAACAATTAATTTATTGTGACCCTACAAATACAAGCTTTGTCTGAAATTTTACCCTCTAATCATTTCCATTAATACAAGACATGATACAGACAGGAAATATGCATTTTTGAACAATGGCCTTAAACTTGCCCAAAAGGGTCAAAGTCATGACATACCGACAGATCATAAGAAATATTTGTGTGAAGGATAAACTTGTAATGTTTTTCCATAAGAAAGGTATGGACCGAACATGAATTTTGCACATTTCATGCCAGTGACATTGACCTTGACCGAATGACCTAAGATCAAGGTCATGACATGTCACAAGCAATCTATGTATGAAAAAAGAATTTACAATGTTTCTCCATTAAAAAGAAATGGACCGAACACGACTTTTGCACTGACAGACAAAGGGGGGGGGGGGAGGGGGGCGGTCGAAATAGCTGATTTCTATTTAACCCCCCCCCCCCCCCCATCAAAAACAAATTGTTTGAGGGGATATAAAAAGTATGCATAGAATTTTATACGGTCCGTAGTTGTTGGTCATCTTTTTTTTCTAGGAAGAAAAAAAAATGTTTAATTGATCAGAGTTCCTTATTTCTGTTAAATAGTTTTCCTGTTTTACTATTTATTTACCTTTTTCACTTTTCTGTTACATCAAGATCATCATTTGCCCAAATTTGGTTTTTATTATATTTTTGTCTTTACAATTTCATTATTCAAGTATTCAAACCTTTTTGACGGAGATGAGGTGTTGAGCGGAGGATGCTTTGGGATGAAATGAGAGACATGTATCGTTGGTTAAAAATGGAATTAGAGTGTTGATTGGTCACACCCCATGTTTGCATTTGCAACTTCACATTCACTTTTTTCTTACCCCATTCTAGGTTATCCGTTCTAGAGTAAACTACAATACGTTCAATCCGTCGGGTGTTCAGTAAATCCACTCTCCACATAGCATAACACTGGTTAATCATTGTTGACGAGCACTGATCGCCATTTAGATGTAGGTTACTCTTTTTGCCATCAACAAGCCGTGAACTTGGATATTTCGAAAGTGTGTTTAGTTGAAACGTTGGACGATGCAGAGCCATATTTACTGTCATAAAAAAAAGTATAAACCATAAAATAAAATCAAAATGCATAAATAACTAACCAAATAGCAAAACTTCTAACATAAGTAAAATGCAAAACGTAAGATACGTAAAATGCGATCATGTTATTTCGCAATTACTCGAGCTCGATCAAATAAAACCGGTCATGGATTGTTTTGATAAAATTATGTAGATTATATTCCATATGACTTCAAGAAATAGTTTTAAAAATACAATAATTTAATATCTAAATATTTGCTGACTAAAATGTGTTTATTTGTACAAAACCTCCAAGAGGCTATTCATTAAAAGGAACTACCCTTCAAATTTGAAAACAAGAGGTCCATAAATGCTTTTCATAAATCATAAATCCTCAGTGAGCAATAGTTTTTTTTCATATATAACAAATCAAAAATGTTCACCTTAATTGTATCTACCTATATGATACAGAGCTGTCATCATAAATGGTGACAAGGTTATATGATATCAATATAAAAGTTATATTCTTAACAACATTTTTATCCTATTCTGCATCCTGTAGCCACTAAGATTCGATTTTAAATTTCAGAGTGATTTTGCGAAAACAAATTAAGAAGATAGTGCATTCGCAATGTCATTTTAATTTTTTTACAAGTTAAATCATTTAAGAATAATCATTAAGGTATTATAGTAACAAAACGGTGCAGTAAATGGATGTACGCTATTCGATGTGTCACAACCTTTATTTAGCGTAATATTAAAGGAACAGAATAATTAAGTTGAAGTATAATTGTATTTTGTTGAATGGCCAAACTAAAAACAGAGGTCATGAAAATATTCTCGCTTTCTTACAAAGTACACTCGGACTATTCACACTAGTTTTGTTACTCGGAATTGTCCAGAGTTAAAAGACTTAGTTATTTCTTTGATGACGGAAAATCCAGTTTATCTACATGTACATGTAAATCACGTCCGGGAAACTCCACGGTTGAACTCAAAACAGACTCTTTCACACAACGCGCATCTTCCACTCAAACATTCAATTAACACAATTAAGGAATTATAACACTCTCACACCGGTGATTCTTTGATGAAAGGAATGACACTAATCTTAAGCAAAACAAACAACACCTATACTCTTTAGCTTTGTCCCCGGCCCTCGAGGGAACTGAAGTAAATGTTTTCAATTAACAAAGAATTAGAGAAAAAATAAAATGTCATGTTGGAAATTGAGATTTTCCTTAAATTTACAATGTGACAGGTGCTACAAGTTTGTCAATTCTTACATTAGTATGGAGTTACTGTAGAGATTCGTTGTCACACAATGATAAATATGATTACCTGATTTAAAGTCTTAAACAATTAAAAAAAACTCAATTGAATTCATAAGCGGACACTTTATAGACTTATAAGCAGGAAGCAGACATTGTTTGTGTGTACTTTGCACGTCTCATATATTTTTTCGATGCCCAATAACCTGAACGTATAGTCCTGTCTAAAATTAAACTGAACAGATAAAATTAATAAATGCTAGCGAACTTTAAATGCCTATAAAATTATATTTTAAAAATAACTCCACAGAAACTACAATTTCCAGATCGTGTTTACATGTATCGCCAAACGAATTGACTAACTACCGAAAATTTTACTCGGTAATTATGTGTTAAGGAAAATGATTATATAGAAAAATTCTGTTTAACAATAATAGAATAAATATGTCAAAGGCGTTACATGTATTTCAAAATATAAAAAAAAACAAAATACTAACCCAATTCGCCCTGACATACTGCAAGCCGAATTAGAAAAATCTGTATTAATCCCAACTGCTTCATCTTCGGCTTCTCTCAAACCGTCGTTAACTAAGTATGAGATCTTATATACCCGGGTTTCAACTCATGTTGTTCTCATTTTGTAATGATATGTGTTTCGCAAAGTACAAACACCTTTGTGCATTTTTAACGATATTAGAAGATTCCGCATAATTTATTGGTGTTTTGTGTTTTTTGTCAACATTTGATTGTAATGTACTTAAAGATTTCACAGTCTAATGACGATGTGTTACTGATAGCTAAATTTTATACAAACTTCTGAAATATCAATGCATAATTTATTATTGTGTGTATTGCACTGTAATTTTGCAAAACTTTGTTGGAAAAGAATGACACACAGCTTAAACGCATTAGTGCGTTAATTTTAGCCATGTAGAATAGTACTATTCTGGTTTATATTACGTTATATTATGTTGTTATACTTTCATGTTAAATACTGAAATCTGATTGGTTAAGACGCAGTTAATAATATTTACTATTACCCTCAGCGTTAGCAACGCACTTGGCAACGGGTAACATTAAAAAATGTTACATGCGCGAAAATTATGCGCGTACGGTTCGCTGTAGAATTCACGTTATTCCTATATAAAAGCTGTAAAATTTTCTTAAAATTTTTAAAAAAGACATTCAGTATAACAAAATAAATAGTGCCTGTTTGGGAGGATAACAGTTGAAATTGACACCCCTCGAAAACCATTGTCAACCTCCGCTTCGCGTCGGTTGACAATGGTTTTCTCGGGGTGTCAATTTCAACTGTTACCCTCCCAAACAGGCACTATTTATATAATAACATTAATATTACATTAGAAATCTTAATGACGAACTTTTTTTTATCCATTAACAAGATCCAAATGATTGGGTTTTAGTATGATGTAGAAAACTTTGTAAAAAAAAAAGACGTTTCTTTAAAAAAAAAATCATTACAAATAAACAATTCTGGCGACAGGTTGGCTTCGAAAACAAGTTCACCGCGGGTATTATTTTGTTTGTTTGGACTTTTAATTTAAGAGTACGAATTTTTACATGCATACTAAGTAAATAGCCAATTAAACCATAAAATAGCATATAAACATTCTGTGCATTTATCATTTTCACTGGTCTCAATAAAATCCTCGTTTTACGTGCTCTTCATTCGGCTTTGAAATAACTTAATAATATATCTTTGTACTTTATGGATAACATTATTCATTTTATTAGGTTTATTTTCGTAGTACTTTTTCTCTTATATCAGATGTTTTCTTCCAATGAGATTAAGTCTCTTAACAATCAACGATTTTTATATATATGAAAAATATATAGACTAAAAAGACACTTCTTTTAATGGACACTGATTTCGGTTTGGTACTATATTTACGAGGTTTACTTTTTATTACCTTATGTTTCTTTCCCTGACACTGATTTGGGTTTGGTTCTATATTTACTAATTTTTAACCGGGTTTTCCAACGGAAAAATCCGGTTATTAAAATGGTGAAAATGGCGGGCGGGCGGGCGGATTGGCGGGCGGGCGGGCGGCTGCCAAAAGGGTACCCTCATTGTACGGATAACTCCTCCTACAGTTTTCAAGATAGGAAGTTGTTCTTTTGCAGATCAATTGTACATATATCAGAGGTATGCATATTGCTAGGATTTTGATTTCCGATAATTTATCAAAAAAATACCAGCTTTTGAACTTAGTCATTTTTTGGCAAAATGTTGCATATAGGGTACCCTCATTGTACGGATAACTCCTCCTACAGTTCTCAAGATAGGAAGTTGTTCTTTTGCAGATCAATTGTACATATATCAGAGGTGTGCATATTGCTAGGATTTTGATTTCCGATAATTTATTGAAAAAATACCAGCTTTTGAACTTCGTCATTTTTTAACAAAATGTTGCATATAGGGTACCCTCATTGTACGGATAACTCCTCCTACAGTTCTCAAGATAGGAAGTTGTTCTTTTGCAGATTAATTGTACATATATCAGAGGTGTGCATATTGCTAGGATTTTGATTTCCGATAATTTATGAAAAAAATACCAACTTTTGAACTTAGTCATTTTTTGGCAAAATGTTGCATAAACATGTAGGGTACTCCATTTCACTGGATACGGGTTGACATGGATTATGGATACAGTTTACATAAAAGAAAACCCGGTTTGCTGTCACATTGACAGCTTTTCACTTGTACTTTATTACAGTCTCATTACAGTCTCTCTTTCCTTTCGTCATGACGCAATCTAAGACAGAGATAGTAATAGGAACACAAGGATTTGCATTACACACAATGCAGTATTTTTAATGAAATTTTACATAGGATATTCTTACGCGCAAGTAATAAAAATATAGAGAACATATATTTGTATGAAATAAAACTTCCGTTTTGCCTCGATTGTACAAAAGAAGCAATACAGTTCTTCTTCTAATGAATATTGATTTGTTGAAGAAGGGAGATAACTCTAATTCGACACTTGACTGGATATGTATTCGATTGTTTATACTGTAGTGTTTGTTTTTGCCCCACAACCCCTCTACAAGGTCGAATCTACTCTGTTCTAGAGTGCTTTGCGGTTTCAATCGCAACTTCTCGGGCCTTTCCGGTAGGCTCCGGAAAACACCTCGAATGTATTTCCTAAGCGTCCATGACAACCCCCCTTTTTATAAAATTGGATATAAATACAACACATTTTACGATAGAGGATGAGATTTCACCTAGACTACGTTAAAGTAAATTATATACCCTAAAATATACCACAAAAGCGACACACAGGGCTGTCTAGCCGATACTTATTTTAATAGGAATCGACTCCATTTCGTATAAAATTTTAACATCCGGTGATGTTAATACATTCGAGGTTTTTTTTCGAGTCTGCCAGAAAGGCCCGAGAAATTGCGATTGTTGCAGTTTGGACCACAGGGGGTGCGCAGAAGACGCTGTGTTGGCGTCAATTGTATAGTAGAGTCAGATGCCATCATTATGCATGTTTCAATCAAAACGTGTTGTTGTATAAATCTGTTATTGTTAGGAAATTATAATAATATATGACTGCCGTCATGAGAAAAGGGCCCTTATCTTTTGACGTCACAATGCTCAGAAAACGACGTCAAAGTAGCAGCATTGTAAACGCAGTTTTTCTATTCGCTCTTTCTATTTTTTTTTCAGCGTCTGTGTTGTGCTTTTTGAATAACTAGAGTCTGGCCTTGTTTTAGTACGGCGATTAATATTTTTTCAGTCAAATATTACATGTTGATTTAAAAAATAAACATTTGATAAACGAAATATTCACGTATAACGTCAATATCTGCACAATTCGAACGCGTAATATTGCACACACGTTGATGCTGAGATATCATAAAAATGCTGCTTTTGCATCAGCTATGAAACTTAAACACCCCATTTTCCATTCTAGTGTGTGATAAAAATATATATTCTCTAATATTGGGATATCACTTCTTTTTTTTTTTTATAAATCATCATTGGAAATTAAGGCCCGTCTCGCATACGCTTACTTATCGCGTATGACACGTACGACACTGATCGTTGATTTACGATGATGATTTATAAAGTATTTTGAGTAAAATTGTACAGCTTTAGTTTGCATTTGCAATACATGTATGATTTATTAAAGTGAAAAACAAAAGGACACTGCATACTCGTTGTTGATAAAAGGGGTTGAAGGCTGAGACATACCGAATCGATGCAGAGCAGTATTTTTCAAATCAAACAGTTATCTGCGCAGTAATTACTGTGAAACAATACAAGTCAAATATTTCAAAAGATTTCTTTTAAATAGTTCACATCACAGGAGACGAATCTACACTACTTCTTAAATAGGTCAGAAGGTACACGAGAGAAGCGGCTGTGTCTCAATTATAGTGCTACGACCAACATACAAAATAAATTCTCGCATAATTCTATTACTAAAGAATTTGCGATCAAATTTTGAAATTATTTAACGGATTAAAACGAATGTAACTTACGGATTCGAAAAATTTGAGAATTTTTTTCACAGCGTAAAATTCTACTCTGATATATCGCATTTGATTTCATGGAAAAATCTGATTCTTAGTGACATTTTCATCTAAAGTGCCTTTTATGAAACAACATAAAATTATATTTGTCAGTACGAATGAAAAACTTGTGTATTATTTGAGCGCAACATATTTTATTTTCTTGTGCAATTTAACAACCCTAATCCACTTGTTGTGTGTACTTTTTGAGCTATTTTCCGTAAAATCAAAAAAAAAATCAATTATAAAATGCCTGAAAACTCACAACATTTTCATGGATTTCTATCATTTTTATATGATTATTAAATTCATCTCAAATTAGTAACGTACATGATTCAAAATTCCTTAGGTTTGTAAGTACGGTCATTATACTACTATACTTTTGATATCAAATCGATAAAATTGCCGTTTTATAAATAAACAATTCATGTTTATTGATAAATATAATTAAAACACTAGATGTGCGACACTTACAATTAATAACATGCATGGACGTACAATTCATCTTCAAAGATGATGGTTCCTCATCTTTTCTTTTTTATACAAGAAACAAATTTCGATGTACTGAAGTCAATGTTTATGTGTGTATGTTACAATGTACAATGTACAGTAATAGAAAAAATCCGAGAATCGCGATATTTCTTAAAACTTTGGAATACCTGTATGCACTCTATAAACGACTTTTATTTAATTTTCATCTTTTTTTAAATTGATAATCCCTCGACCGAGAGAGAGAGAGAGAGAGAGAGAGAGAGAGAGAGAGAGAAGGAGAGAGAGAGAGTGCAGAATCTATACATTTATTCATTTATCGTGTAACATCGAAAATAAGAAAATTAAGTTTAGTCAACAGGTAAAAATGTTACTCCTCACTGAATATAAGCTAAGTATATCGGCACTGTACTTAAGGAATAAGGAATCATTCTTTGAGTATTATGAGGTGATAATTTTGGTCGGGGCGTGATCAAATCCAATAAAGCCCGAAGGACTTTATGATAGATATGATCACGCCCCGACCGAAATTATCACCTCATGATATTCAAAGAATGATTCTTTATTACTTATACATGTATTTACATAGTTTTAAGCCATAATACATTTAGATATTTAAACATAAAAAGGCAAACCCCAATGGGGCCTCAATTTCGCGTCGTTTAAAGTTATGGGTTATATAGTACAAAAACGATACGTAGGGTTATCACAGGCAAAGACACTGGAAAATGTAAATATTATAAATTAGTGTAAAAAAAAATGAACATAATCAATGCAGAAGTCTTATTGAAAGTTACATGCAATCTTGCATTTTGAAAAATAAATCGTTGATAATGCTCATATATAATTAATTATTTCATTATGGTTTATAAAAATCGCATCGCAAAAATACAACGGTACGCATGAACTTACAAAGTGATTGAATTGAATTGTAGATTCAGTACGTTGGGGGAGAGGGGGTGGTGGTGTTGTATTTTGTTGGTCTGTCGTATTTGATACACTTAATTAGGTGTGTACGAGTATATTTAAACAATAAACATAAGCAATAGGTAGCGATCTATACCGAAGAAATTAACGTAACCCGCGTTCTGTAATGTGGGTATCTCTAAAGCCCGCATGTATCACCGAAGACAGCAATTTATTGTTTATATTAACATCTCTCTTTTAATAAATTAGTGAAATGAATTGATCGTAATAATTAAGTAAAAGTCACTAAATTACTGTTAATGTATACCAGTACGTTAAATAAAAGCTGTAGCCAAAGCGTCTTTTATGGGAATTTGAGTTCGGCATCATCATGATTATTTTATGTAATTCGTGCAATCCGTGATATTTCTTAGGTTGCCGGAGATTTCAACCGATCGATAAACTGCATGGTTAGAACTGGACCGAGGAGATTTCAGTCCTATCAGTTTCTATACAGCTGTGAATTACAATTTTCGTAAAAAATAGAGGGAATCATACTAAGTGGATGTAAATTTAAATCTATAAATATAAGATGCTATTTTTGTTTAAATCTTTTCTCCACATTTTTGTTGTTACAACTTTCCAGTGAGAGAGTCAAAGCCGATTTTTTTCCATCGGCAATTTTATAAGAATTAAGTGTTGATAACATATAAGAGAGAAGAGAAATCGGGAAAATAATTCAACACCATATAACATCCGAATTTCAAAAACAGCTTTAATTGATTTTAAACTTGCATCAGAACTATGAAGATACTAAAAAGTAATATCCGTTAATATGCGATAAAATTTCCGTGCAAAAGGTTAATTAAAAGATTAAATATTTATCTTTCTGAAAATAATTCGTGTATGCATTTTGACAATGCCTGGAAATTGTGGAAACATAGGCATCGAATTTGACCATCTTTATGTTTGTTACAGGTTTGCTTATTTAATTTGCTTCTCTGCAGCTTAAATAGCTTTGATGCATTTAAAGGTTGAGGAGAGGACTAATATATGTTTTCCTTAGATATCCTTGATCTTTCTATCTTATGTTCGGGGGGGGGGGGGGGGGGGCTTATTGCATGTGGAGTCATCAAAAGTGTGCAGAACTTTAACTTTATTTGGATTACGCCGGATATTTAAAATGTTTTGATCTCTTTTGGTAAAATTGAAAGAAATCTAGAACTGCAGAAAATTATTCATTAATAGTACTTCAAACAATTAAAGACGATGAAAGAAAGTATAGAAGAAAAAAATTATTGCGAAAAAAATTTTGACGTTCGTGACGTCGTGACGTTTTCGACGAGCTACGTCAAAGTCGTGTTAACATGTCTTACTAAAATTGTCATAAAATGCTTCAAACACTCAAGAATTTGGATATCTTTGTATATTTGTATTCTTAACGAGGTGACTACTCGAAATTGATAAAAAAGTGAGTTTGTGAAATTTTGACCTTAAGGGCCCTTTTTTCGTGACGGCAGTCATATATTTAAGGATGGATTCTTCTTATCATTTTTTACCTCAAGTGGGTCTCCATATATGAACATGTCGTAAAATTCAAACTGTTGCAATTCACAATGAAACTACATTAATAATTATGAATATATTTCATTTCACAAAATAATAACTTATTAAATGTGTTGAGACCAAGGAAAAGGTAAAATTATGTCGTTTACGACATGCCGTAGTCGGCGCGAATAACAACAAAAACAAATGGAGAGGGGGAGGCCGAGATTGAGGGGTCGTTTTGTGTCAAAACGACGGGAACGCAAATACGACTCCATAAAAAAGGGGATTCGACAGAGATGGGAGAACACAAAAATAGCCGAGACACATAGCTATTCTAAAATCGCTTCCACCAATGAAACAATTGAGTCAGACGACTGTCACTCCGTTGACAATGTCCCAGTAGATCTCGAAGAGGTTGAGATTGTTTACACTGAAAATGTAAGTTCTAACTGCTTATATATTAAATATATTTGAGAAAAATGATATTTACGCATTCTATGTTCACTAGTATCATAACATACACATTGCAAACTCTAACATCGCTCATACTGTATTCGTTGAACATATACCGGTATATCGCCACTGCACAGGCAGACGACAGAGATAGCGTCATTTTTGTTGTTCTCTAAATAGATTGCAATCTGTAACACATACCATGTTTATTTCTCTCTGTTAAATTTGTAAAAAGGTAATAGTTATCCAAATTATTCCCAGAGAAAACGATCAGAGAATAATTTCCCACTGTTTACACTCAATCATGAAATATGGCAGCCCATACGGATAAAAAATATGGCATTGTAACACCCCCCCCCCCCCCCCCCAATAAATCATAAAATACTTTGTATCTATTAAACGTCTTAGGTGTATATTTCAAAGTCACAGATATACCAAAAAAATCATTTACAATTTTTATGATGAGATTAGTAATATTAAAAGATTTAATTTAACTCTTTATAAATTTATTCCTTGTTTGTTATAACCCCCCTTTTTAAATTTTATGGTCACAAAACTGAAATTAACTAGCACAGTAGAACCTTTTTATATAGAATTACCTTAAGTTAATAAGAGATCTGTATTAAGATGAAGTAAAAAAAAATTAGATAAATTTGAAATTTTTATTTACTATTAAAATTGTCTTTAAAATCTTTTTCAATTTTCTTTTTCTTTAAGTCAGGTCGCATAAGTTTATTTTTTAAGGTATAGCAATATGGATTTTAAAAGTTTAAACCTTCACTAATACAAAATAAAGATGGATATCATAAGTCAGTATTTTAAATTCATATATATCATTATACCTATAAGTATTATTTCATTAAAATTTATATATCAAAAGAAATATGCATACATTGAAGAATTCGAAGGAAAAAAAATGACAAAATACAACATGGAAAAAAATGAATTTTAACCAAGATCAGAGTTTTTGCATAAAGAAATCTCAGAACAAGAATTTTCTTTTTTCAATTAAGGTAATAGACTCCCCTCGTCTTGAAAAGGACTGGAGATGTGGCCGTAGGTTGATTGAGCTTGGGGTACTTGCTGATGGCTTGTCTGCCTGCAAGAAATGTGGCTTACCCTTACAACTTTCCCACTGCCAAGGAATAACAAACTTTGGTCTTTCAGCTATGCTTAAAATACCTTGCATGAATTCTGCTTGCAAAATGATCAACAATGTTTCAACAGGAAAAAGGCATAATAAAATTTGGGATGCCAATACAAAGTTAGCAGCAGGTCAGTATATTCATGTACATTGGATGAATAAAAATTGACAAACATTCAAAACAATAATGATAACTAAGTTTAAAATAATGAAAATTGTATTCAAATGAATATTATATTAAATAATTGATGGTATGTATTTTATTATTGGATTATTTTTCTTTTCATGTTCTGACAGCTGTACAACACACTGGGATAGGCTTTGACCAGATAAGTGGAATACTGGCTGAGCTAAACATGCCACCCATCAGCAGAACACTACTTAGCAGCAGACAAGTAGAGATTGGAAAAGCTACAGAATGTATTGCTTCCTTATCGATGCAAGAAGCTCTAGAAGAAGAAGTTATGGCAACAAACATGTAAATTTTTATAATTCATACACTTAAAATTGATATTATATAGGCATATGGTCATAAGTAATTTGAAATAAGTCTGAATTGCCCCCCCCCCCCCCACCCCACCCCTATGTACCCTTTTAAAACTACAAGAGCATGATATAAATTCTGAGTTTTAAACAGAGATACATTTCACAAAAACATAAAATGATATTATATATATATGGCTGTTGAATTATTAAGAAATGTTTATTACATATATTATATCTTCCCACAGAAAGAAACAGTCATCCAGCATAAGTGTCAGTGTAGATGGGGCTTGGCAAAAACGCGGAAGTGGCCGGTCATATGATAGCCTTACAGGTAATATTATACAATTATGGAGTCTTCACGATTATCATATGGTTTGATATTCAAAAAAAAAATTACTGGGTCAAATGTATTATTTATATCATACCTGTATTTGTAATTGATTATCGCTTTTTTCATACAAAAATAAAGTATGATTTTTTTAAAATTTATTTCTTGATAAATATATTATACTTGATTATGTAAATATTTTATTATTTATTTGAAAGTTTATATAAAAGTTGATATATGTTATATACATACATGTACTAGAAAGAACTTTACAGTTTAAATAATTATGTCATTCCTTGTAGATGTGAATTATCTATGTTATTAAAATGCAATATGATTTTTATAGCCAAAATTTAAGAACACTGATTTTCATCTTAATTCATGTCTAGGCCATTGCTCAATGATGGGTGTAGAAACAGGGAAAGTCATCGATTACAGTGTCCGTAGTAAAACATGCAAGATTTGTGAGAATGCGGAAAGGAAAAATACACCACCTGCTCCACATGAATGTACAAGAAATTGGACAGGTAATGTCACTTAGAAAACTTCAACAAAATAATTTAATTCATGCAAATATTTACAAGCATTATACCTGCAGAAAAATTTAAGCAATGTGAAATACTTTACTTTAAAATCCTATTCTCTTAATTCTAAAGTCTATATATAAGGTAAAAGAGATATATTATACTTTTTAAGAAAAAAGATTTTTTGATATTAAAAAAGAATGTTATATTTACAGGAAGTTCAAAGTCCATGGAGCCTGATATGATAGTGGAGATGGTAGGAAGGACACTGCAGAAAGGAGTAAGGATGGAAGGTCTGGTTGGGGATGATGACACAACTGCTATTACGCGAATCAACAAAGAATTAGATGCAAATATCCAGAAACAGTCCGACAAGAACCATGTAAAAAAGAACATTGCAAATTCCCTGTACAATCTTCAAAAAACGCATAAAAGTCTCTCCACTAAAATCATAAGATACATTCAGAAGTGCTTCAACTATATGGTTTCTCAGAACCAGGGTAGCCCAAGTGGAATTGAAAAAGGCCTGACTGCTTTGTCCTTTCATCCCTTTGATAATCACAAAGAATGTGATCAACTTTGGTGTCACCATAAAAGAGACCCAGCCAGAAAGTTTACATCCCTTCCTTATGGTCGACCATTGGAGAATAAAGCTCTGCAGCAAGACCTGGAAGGCATTTTTAACAAGTTAAAGAAGCATTCACAGAAATTAGCCAATCTTGGAAGCACGCAACCAAACGAAAGTTTTAATAAAACTGTGGCATCCAAAGCTCCAAAAAATCGCCTCTTCAGCAGAACAATAACCTACAGAGTAGCAGCAAGTGTGGCACAAAAAAATATTGGTCAAGGCTATCTGGTGCAGGCAAGCAAAATTTGCATTATATTTAGAATTAGGCTTTGATTACTGTATGTATGAATATATATGTATATACTAGTGCAAGAATTGTAACTATGAATTTAGCGATTCATTCTTTATAAAGTCCCTGTTTTTATCAATAGGTCAACAAGAAGATTGGCATTTCCCCGGGAACTTATACAAGGAGGCTAGCTGCTCTCAAAGACAGAATAAATAGACGGAAAAAAGCCATGTCGATCACCAAAGAAGCAAAAAGAAAAAGACTGCACCTGAAAGCAGAGAGGTTTGAATGAAATTTACCTTACCATTACCATAATGTTAATGTTATTGATTTTTTTTTTACAAATAGAGGTTGCGTAAAGATACGTAATTAATGCATGCATGCCAACCAGTGTCAAGACTTAATATGATGACAGTGAAATGATATTTTATGCTGACAATTATATGATGAACAGTTTACATATACAGTATACTCTTAATAATAAGTGATAATCATACCTGAATTCACATACAGTTTAGATTTTTTTATTCATATATAGAAAGCAAATGACAGCAGCAAGGGAGATTAGAGAGGGTCCTACCTATTGCTCGGAAATTGCCTTGCAGACCCCTACTGGTATTGGTGAAATACCACCACCTTTGAGTAAACCGTCCTTTCAGCCAATTGAAAATTTAGGCATTTACCAGCACGTCTACTTTGACCTTGAAACAACAGGGCTAGGTTTGTACTGCGTGTTTGCATAAAAACAAAAACAAGTACACAAGAATTTCAAGTACATGCAGTCCAATATAAGATTTTTTCAGCATGTGATTCTAATGTCTTTTACCATACTGAAATGATGTCCCATTATCGAATGTTATTTTATTGTCTGGATGATATGCTTTGAATACATGTAACAAGATTGTATTGCTGTAAAGTTAAATAAGTAATATATATATATATATAATATATATATATATATATATATATATATATATATATATATATATATATATATATATATATATTGGTGTATCCAATTTTATAAGATAATGGTAGATCATGAAACTGATATGTTTAAACCTTTCAGCCAGAAGCTCACACATCACACAGATTGCTGCTGTGTGTGGATCAGACAGATTTTCCCAGTACATTTTACCAAAGATCCCAATCACAGACAAAGCTACTGAAGTCACTGGATTAAGAGTTATGGATGGGAAAATGTTTCATGGCGATAAAGTAGTGGATGCTGTACACTTGGTGGCTGCTATTGATGCACTTTTGAATTTCTTCACAAAATTCCAGTCAAAAGTTGTTTTAGTTGGACATAATGTCAAGTCTTTTGACTGCCATATTTTTCTGAACTCTCTGCAAAATTGTGGTAAAACACAGGAAATTGGTAACTGTGTTGCAGGGTTTGTTGACACAAAACAGTTGTTCAAAGTTTTTGATTCAAAAGTTGGATCATTTTCCTTAGAAAATTTGTACAAACGCTATGTGTGCGAACCTTACAAGGCTCATGATGCACTAGAGGATGTTTTAGCGTTACAAAAACTAGTGACCTCTGTAGGTGTGGATTTGACTGATCCAAAGTATTTGTCTTCTTCATTCACATTTTCAAATGCAGTTGATAGCCACTCTTATAGTTTAGAAGTACGCAAGAACTTGCCCTCCTTAGAACATTTGATTTCAGAAAAGATAGTTAGTAGACACATTGCTAACAGGATTGCAGGGAGTGGACTTTGTTTTAGTTTTTTACAACTTGTTTATAACAGAGATAGCAAAGATGGAATATACAATCTCTTTTCTGAAAATGTGAAAAAAGCTCCACGTGTTACAAAGTCTTTAAAGATATGTTCATCTTTAAACAAATATTTTTCATCAAGTTGTGAAAGTTAAGATTCTAGACTAGTGTTTTGAGTGTACATGTACTGCATGGTTAATAGTATAGTTACATGTAGCATTTGTTTAGCATTTTTTACACTGATAACCAAATTAGCCAAATTTCATTTTTAACTTGAAAATATAATTTCATTCTACATTTTGAGATTTGTGATCAATATATAGTTACATGTATATGTACAGCTAAGCTAGATGCTATATATTAATACATTTAGTATTTTTAGCATTTTTTACACTGATATCTGTTAATCACATCAGCCCAAATTTCATTGTAAACAGGTAGATATAATTTAATTCATTGTACATTTTGAGATTTGTGATCAATATATATTTTAAGTACAGCTAAGATGCCATATATAAATTGTATTTTTAGCGTTTTTTACACTGATATCTGCCAACCATACCAGCCAACTGGAAGATAACATTTTCTTGGTACATTTTTGAGATTTGTGACCAATTTTATAGTTATACTATCAATTATTACAGTGTATATCATAATTAATTAATATTAATTAAATGTACATGTACATACATTTTTAAAATTTCATAATACAGCTTCATTTTGTGGCTTTGTTTTTCAATGTAACATTATTAGATTCAGGAAAAATATGTAACTTTTTTAAAATCAATTAATCTTATAAATTTTGTATCAGAGGAAATTCGGACGGAAAATTGTACTCTTTATTGACTTGAAACATGATAATAACAGCATTAATTCATAATATCACATTTTATAAAGAATATATTATCCAACTGCTTGTCTGGCCTTATTAATTTTTGTTCTATAAATTACAATAAAATATTTTCATGTTTTTATTGAAAAATTTTAAGATGAGGAAATTCGAGCTAATCTGAAAATCTTATATGCATGAATACCTAACAATTCCTTTACTGTAAATGATTTGCTCACTACTTATCTTCACTATGAATGTAAAACAAAAAAATTCTGAATATATAATACATCGAAAAAAATCCATTAGATGGGGATTAACGAACACCAAAATATTAATTCTTCAAGTGTACAGAGGAAATTCGGAATACATTTTTTGTGAGATTCAAGCACAAAAGTTCGTTTTTTTTACTACTTAATATCATGCTTTAACATAGAACCTTAGACTTAAGTTGCTTTTTTACATCTAATCATATTTTATTTTCTTGAACAATCAATTTAAGATACCACCATGGAATTTTTGTGTTATTACACTAAAAAACTCTATTTTAAGCATTGACTTTTCAAATGACCTTCAAGGAAAATCAAGCAAGATTACCCTAAACTTTTTTTGTTTTATTGAAATGAGCACATCTTAAAGTCTCTACATGCTTAATTTCATCATTTTCTGAATATAAGAAATATGAAAAGAATCCATCCTTAACGGAGTTGATAAAAATATCGGTCATATTGCATCGATATTGACAAAATAAATCGTATGAATGTCAAATACTTAACTCTAATATGTGCTAAAATGTACTACTGCTGGCTCATCGAACAAATCCCGTAACAATTTGTACACTCTGCCTGTTTACGGGATAGCATATTATAGAATAACCTAGGTTATCAAAGTAAACAACGAATTGAGCCTTTTAGCAAATTTACATCGCAATTCGGAGTATTAAGAATGACGTAACAATATTTGACATACTTTACATTTTTTTCATTACGTGTTTTTTAATTGATACTACAATTTTGTGCGTAGAACGAATTTACCTGTTGTTTGGTAAACATCTGTAAACCGTCTACACTAGGGACAGACTGATCATTGCTGTCGCTATAAACTTAATTAAGACAAAAGCCAAAATTTCCATTATTGTTTATAATTACTTTTATCTAAAATAACTAACTTCCATATTGCACTGTGTACGGAATAAGCAAAATTTTATGTTTATTAAACATTTTCACAAATGAAGTTAAATTGCTTTCAAAATATGTGTAATAATGCGGTCATTTGGTGTAATTACGTGACAACACTTGTCTTAATTTACCAAACTACCGCCCGGTTTTGATAAATGATAACACTACTTTAAAGATGTAAAAGCTTTATTTCATTAGTTATTGTTGTGCTGTATCAAAAGATATATTTCTTTTATGTGAAGGTGCCCCAGCATTTGTCTGAAAAGAGAGTACATAACTTTAAATAATCTTTACTTTCTCTTTATCTGTGATTTGTTATGATAGTTTAATTATGACCATTTGACTACTTACATTTAACCGCCAGTTTTGAAGCATACTCGAAGAGGAAATTCAAGATTTGAGATAATGAAGCTAGACGGAGATCTAACTGAGATTGTAACATCGGAAATTCTTGAAAATACGGGGTTCTCCACAGTGACGTTCCAATATTCTAAATCGTTGATTTTTCTGTAATACTTTAAAGGGATACTTTTGTCATAAAACACATATAAACAATTTACTTTTTCCTCCATACAAACATTGTGATCCAAAAGCTCATGTACCGTGTAATGAAAAAAAACCCCCAAAACAATGTGTGATGATTTATTGTTAAATTTAATTAACAATTTTCCTTTAGTATCTATCGTATTATCATTGTTAGTCTTACCTTTTGCGCAACTGATAAAGATGTATCGTAAAATGTAACGAACACATATTCCGTGTTATAAATTGAAAAGGACACGCCCGCAATGTTTGTAGAATCCCCCGTTAAAGGTACGCCAATCATTACTTGGGTTTTATTACCAACAAATGTGACTCCCTTGGAATTCTGAATATCGTCAATTGATCCAGAAATAATGTGGTGTTGTTGAGCCCTTATATTTTTTACCATTGCACGACAAACTGAAAGATAATGAAACTCTTTTGGAAATTTCTCTTTTTGATTAAAATGAAAAATTTAGCTCACGAATGTAAATTTTAATAAGAAAAGGGAAATTGTAAACATTCAAACTTTCCAAGTATTTAAAGTTACCATAGTTAAAATAGTGACAAAGTCCACATACAAAACTGCACAATGCACCACATATAAACAAGGTAACGGAATAAATACAAAACACAATCATTTCAAGGACATACACCCCCTCCCCCCCCCCCCTCCAAAAAAAAAATATATATATATATATATATACTAGTATAATCCAAAATGAGTAAAGTTAATCCACACAAGTATTAAATAATAAAAAATAACAGAAATCCGATTCAAAACTCTACCGGTTTCATTAAAATCTTCAGGAGTATTGAACAATCACCATAGATACATAAGATACATACATTTCAAATGATCATTGTGACGTCATATAACATCAAGTATATGTTGCGCTTTTCAGAGTTCATTATGACGTCATAATATAAGCGTCTTATAATAGTACGGGAAAAACATAAAATATATTCAAATATTCCATAATTGTACAAGAAAAACATAAAATATATTCAAACATTCATAATTATAATGCATTCAGTTTTGGTTTATATAATGAAATGAAATGTTTTTCTTTTGTTTCACGCTCTTTTTCGGTTGTTGCTTTATAAAATTTATAGATAGGACACACTGTAAAGTTCGGAAAAATGTTCTTGGCACAGTTTCTGAGATGTCCGCTAACAGCCGTGCACTGGTATTTTGTTTCACGAATTTGTTGTCGGTGGACGGTCATTCGATGTCTGAGGGTATCCCCGGTTTGACCAATATAGTTTTCTCCACATCCTGCACATGTTATGACGTAGATTAAATTGGAACTTTCACATGTAATAGAGGAATGTATATTAAAATTTCTGCCGTTTTTGAACTCGAACTGGTGGCCTTCTTGTAGGTAAGGGCAGGTGGCACATCTTGGCTTCTGGCATTTACGGACATCTGGTGTTTCTTCGATATTTTCAAATTTGGCACGGGTTAAAATCTTTTTCAGAGACGGACTTTGTCGTTTACTTTTAATGATCTGAAATTTGTTTAAGACTTCTTTCATTTTTTTATCACGTTCTAAAAGTTGAAGGTTGCTTTTTATAATTTGGTAAAACTCTTGATTTTTCGGGTTGTGTGTTGAGACGTATGGAATAACACATTTTTCTGATTTATCTTTTATCTGTAGTAGCTCATTTCTATCATGGCATGTGGCTTTTTTGATTCCATGTTCCACTAGTGATTTGGGGTAGTTCCTTTGTTGTAGCAGGTAGCGTAGTTCACTTAGTCTGGAATTTAAAAGATTGTTGTCCGATATTATAGTACAAAGGCGCCTGGCTAAATTATAAGGTATGTTGTTCTTAATGTGTTTTGGATGGCACGAATCATAAACAAGGTATTGTTTGGTGTCCGTAGGTTTATAATATATATCAGTAATAATTTTGTCCTCTCTTTTTATGATCATAACATCAAGAAATGGGAGTTTTTGTTCGCTACAGTCCATTGTAAATTTCAAATGGTTGTTTAAATTGTTTAAAATATGGTAAAACTTATTTAATTCATCCTTGGTTTTGGTCCAAATTATAAAACAGTCGTCCAAAAATCTTTTCCATGATTGTTGTATGAAAGTTTTAAATTCAACACTAAATTGGTCCTCCAGGTTTTTATATAGCTTTTCCTCCAGAAATCCTAGTACAAGTGTAGCATAGGTTGGGGCAACTTTAGTTCCCATAGCTGTTCCAAGTTTTTGTTTATATGTTATCCCATCAAAATTCATGAAATTGTGTTCCAGAATGAATTTTAAACTTTGTAAAGGGGCTTAAATTTAAACTTTGAAAAGGGGCTTAAATTTACCCCGACCCCACGTAGAAATAATACAGAGGAAATGACAAACGATATTGAAGCATTTTGTAGAAGATTAAGATTAGCAGAGTTTTTCCTAGACGAGGAATGCATTGATGAATCCATCGTTTCAAACCCTAGCAATTTCGTTCCCCCTCGAGATAGAAACCAGAACCTTGATAAATTCATTGATTATATCTCCAAATTTCCTAAGGACAGTGTTGATAGAAAAAAAACATTTGATAATACAGGAAGATCAGACTGGGAGGCTATTGAAAATTTAAAGAAGGACAAAAATATTATCATAAAAGAAGCTGACAAAGGCAATGCAGTAATTATAATGGACAGGTATCATTATAAACACCTGTGTCTTTCCATATTAGAAAATGAACTTTACTACGAAAAACAAGCCAATCACCAGTCTAAAAATGTTATGAACAAACTAAGTAAAATTATAGAGGAATATGGACAAGAACTAACAAAAAAGGAAATAAATTACTTGTTATCTTTTGATGTTAAGACAAGCAACTTTTACGGATTACCGAAGGTTCATAAAAGTCAGATTATCAGCAACTTGTGTAAAGAATCATTCTCTTCATATGTATGTGTTTCAAAACCTGAGGATTTAAAACTGCGACCCATAGTTGCAGGACCATCTTGTGAGACGCATAGGATCAGCAATTTATTGGATTTATTATTAAAACCGTACGTGTCCAAAGTAAAAAGCTATATTAGAGATACCGTTGATTTTTTAAATTCCATTCCTGAAAACGTTCAACCAGATGCCATTTTAGTATCATTTGATGTGACCAACCTCTATTCTAACATCCCACATGAACTCGGACTAGAAGCTATTGAACACTGGATCGACAAATTTCCAGACCTACTCCATGACCGTTTCACCAAGCCTTTCATTTTACAAAGTTTAAAATTCATTCTGGAACACAATTTCATGAATTTTGATGGGATAACATATAAACAAAAACTTGGAACAGCTATGGGAACTAAAGTTGCCCCAACCTATGCTACACTTGTACTAGGATTTCTGGAGGAAAAGCTATATAAAAACCTGGAGGACCAATTTAGTGTTGAATTTAAAACTTTCATACAACAATCATGGAAAAGATTTTTGGACGACTGTTTTATAATTTGGACCAAAACCAAGGATGAATTAAATAAGTTTTACCATATTTTAAACAATTTAAACAACCATTTGAAATTTACAATGGACTGTAGCGAACAAAAACTCCCATTTCTTGATGTTATGATCATAAAAAGAGAGGACAAAATTATTACTGATATATATTATAAACCTACGGACACCAAACAATACCTTGTTTATGATTCGTGCCATCCAAAACACATTAAGAACAACATACCTTATAATTTAGCCAGGCGCCTTTGTACTATAATATCGGACAACAATCTTTTAAATTCCAGACTAAGTGAACTACGCTACCTGCTACAACAAAGGAACTACCCCAAATCACTAGTGGAACATGGAATCAAAAAAGCCACATGCCATGATAGAAATGAGCTACTACAGATAAAAGATAAATCAGAAAAATGTGTTATTCCATACGTCTCAACACACAACCCGAAAAATCAAGAGTTTTACCAAATTATAAAAAGCAACCTTCAACTTTTAGAACGTGATAAAAAAATGAAAGAAGTCTTAAACAAATTTCAGATCATTAAAAGTAAACGACAAAGTCCGTCTCTGAAAAAGATTTTAACCCGTGCCAAATTTGAAAATATCGAAGAAACACCAGATGTCCGTAAATGCCAGAAGCCAAGATGTGCCACCTGCCCTTACCTACAAGAAGGCCACCAGTTCGAGTTCAAAAACGGCAGAAATTTTAATATACATTCCTCTATTACATGTGAAAGTTCCAATCTAATCTACGTCATAACATGTGCAGGATGTGGAGAAAACTATATTGGTCAAACCGGGGATACCCTCAGACATCGAATGACCGTCCACCGACAACAAATTCGTGAAACAAAATACCAGTGCACGGCTGTTAGCGGACATCTCAGAAACTGTGCCAAGAACATTTTTCCGAACTTTACAGTGTGTCCTATCTATAAATTTTATAAAGCAACAACCGAAAAAGAGCGTGAAACAAAAGAAAAACATTTCATTTCATTATATAAACCAAAACTGAATGCATTATAATTATGAATGTTTGAATATATTTTATGTTTTTCTTGTACAATTATGGAATATTTGAATATATTTTATGTTTTTCCCGTACTATTATAAGACGCTTATATTATGACGTCATAATGAACTCTGAAAAGCGCAACATATACTTGATGTTATATGACGTCACAATGATCATTTGAAATGTATGTATCTTATGTATCTATGGTGATTGTTCAATACTCCTGAAGATTTTAATGAAACCGGTAGAGTTTTGAATCGGATTTCTGTTATTTTTTATTATACTAGTATATATATATATATATATATATATATATATATATATATATATATATATAAGGGCAAGTTTTCACTTTTTAAATCATATTGTACATCAAGTTGTGATCTTATCATTTTATACGTTTTACGGTAGTTTATGTGCGAAAGTTGATTGCGTTAGTAATTATTTTCGTCACTCTACTATTGTTTCTCATTTGTGATATAAACAAATAAATGAAATCGTTCACACAAACTTTTAAATGAAATTATAAGGCTCACCAGTTTCACAGGCATAGCCCTCAAATCCCTGCTTGCATTTAATACAAATTCCTGTCCCAGGAAAGCATTCCTCGCAATTTTCAGGACATGGATTTGAACACTGGAGACTGTTTGCAACAGGACTAGGACAACCTTAATAAACGGAGGTAAAAGTTGATAGGTATCGGGACATTTTTCATTTGTTAGTTTACGTAACAAGTAATAAATAGGAAGGTGAACATACCATACACCTCTACTTCACAGAGGTCGCCATAGGCTTTTGAAGAATATCCGGTAGGGTAGGTAACTCCGGGCAGACGTTCATTGTAGAAGATGACGAATTGTCCATGGTAAGGACAATCGATAGACACGTGATCAGGAACAGTTTGTCTGGTGTATGTTGTATCGTGGTGACATAGGATTCCGTCTTCCCTGTTGGTGGTGTTCGAAATATACAGAGAAAACCCGAGAAAAGCTGCCTTATAACCAAAATCGAGACCTTTTGAAAAAAAAACTACCTTGTATTTTTGTGACTAAACCTCACCTTAAATTCATATCATTTGATGTAATATCATATAGTGCTTTTTAATACAATACACAATTCAAAGTACCCCAATCGATGTTTTCTTTCCGGTAATAAATTACGATGTGTTGGATCCTGTATATCTTTCCAAGGTTTACCCACCATGTGATAGTTGTATCAGGTTTCGATATCGTACATTGTTGGCCCGTCAACCCTCGAGAGCTGAATTTGCCATCAACCGCCAAGTCGCTACCCCCAGAATTTGACGGCGAAGACAGCCATGTTTGTTTCATGAGGCTTAGATTTTCCAGATCTACAAACTGTCTACTTTGAGCTTATATTCATTGATTATTTGGATTACATCAAAGTTTTCAACGAAAGTGATGCAAAAGCGTTAGTTGCATTCTGGTTGTAAAACAATCCACATTTTGAAAGTCTTGAGTTAAAATTGTCATTGTTCGAACACTGTATATGTACTGTATATGTAATTTAAAATGTGTCATTCTCATGATTTTAACACAAAAAAACCCCAATAAATCGTAACTTCATGTGGGTTGATATTTTATTGGCATAAGCCATTGCGACGGCAGCTAATAAGTACTATAACAGGCTTATCTACTTTTTGTTTCCAATGAAGGTAATTAAACATTGAATTTTCTTTTGAAGAATGGCGCTATAAAAAATAAGAAACCCCCAAAATTTGAAAGGTGAAATATATGGATGTTTTCTATACTTGGTTATAGTTTTTAGCTTAAAAAAAATCAACTCTCAAAACTTTAGGCAGATCTGATGGTGAATTTGATGATCATCTAGCCTCCCAGTTTCTTATTTATTTTTGCATCAAGAAAACTGTTATTAATTATCGTCAAGTTATGTTTACCGTTCAAAGAAATATAATTAAATTACATTTGTTTATATAATTTAAAACACGCTAAATGATATCATTATTTTATACATTTAAAACATACAATTTCTGTTCCATACATTCTCCTGGGTCTTGATTATGTCATCCTTGTAATAGTTTGAATTTCGTTTACATCAAAATTGTTAAATTTACATGAGTTATGGATGAACTACTTTAATTTACACTTTATTGGTTTACAAATGTAGAGACTTAAATTTTGCAAATTGTCGATAAACAACTTGATATTTATCTACGTATGCAATTGCATTTACTGACTTTGGATAAAATATCAAAATCACTTACAGTAGTGTGGAGGACGAAAGTAAGGAAACATTATGCACGGCAACTAACAAATACATACAATCTACGTAATACATACAATTCCTGCACATCTCAAAACAAGGAATTGTGCAATCAGAGTGTTCCTGTCCATAACCAGGAATAGGACAGCCTAAAATTAAAAAATAAATAAATAAACACAGTACTCATCAGATTCACTAAATAATGTGCAGCAATTTCTTCCTACTTATTGTTACCCTATGATTCTTTTCCATAGTATGATGACTTAAAATACAAAAGAGTCGATTAGCTACCATTTTTATTGTTTTTTGTTGGTTCAAATTACATAACATAAAGTAGATTTACCAGAATGAATAATACTATTATTCTACTACAGTTATTGCCGATATCAAAGAGATGCCGCGGACTTTATTCTCCAATATACCACGAACGTCATCAGTAAATTATCAGATAAGAAATACCTATTTCTCTCGCAATGATCATGAAAGTACACATTTAAACCGTAAAAAAGTTTTAAAACCATGTCAATTTCATGTGTTAGTTCCAGTCAAAACGATGTGTATTGCCTCAAATGTATATTTTTAAGAGATCAATGCAGCTGTTCCTAGGACCTCCCTAGCACATTTTCACTGCGTGTTTTTACATTAAATACATAACGTGTAGTAGTAATAATTGTATTCAATTGTCCTTAAAATATTAGGAATATAACTCAAAGATATTTTATAAATAAGTGAAGATTATTAAAAATCCCCCAAAAAAATGTGTCGTCTGAATGTGATTCCTCTGATCGATATTCATGTAAACATTACTAACAAAACCATTGGGGTTACACGGAACAGCCGTCAAAATGACCTAGATCGTCTCTCTATAGGAGAAACGATCTGTAGAAATACTGGGCTGTTAGTAGAATAGAAAAAAAGTTCTTGTTTTCGTGAATGTTTCAGGATAACCTCCTCGGTCTCGAAATGTTGTTTAAAATATAAAAGCCTCGGCTAACGCCTTGGCTTTTATATTTCAAAACAACATTTCTCAACCTCGGAGGTTATTCTGCAACATTCACGATAACTCGTACTTTATTAAGGTCTTCCGTTTCCAACGGAAGATCTTGTACTGATTCTGTTGGAAATTCTTCATTATTATTTTTCTTCTTCTTTTTCTTCTAGACGTTTCTTTAAACTGTAATATCTCGCTTGTTTGTCATTAGATTTTATTCAAATTTTCAGGGTTTATTGAAAATGACAATAGCTTACTATATCACAAAATATTTCGCAATCGCTACTTCCGGTTTTGAGTTATTCCCCTTTGAATATTTTTTTAGTGGGTCTCGTGTACCTGCAAAGGCTCCGAGTTGATCGGTAGCAAGTAGTTTTAATTTACAAATCTTTAAAGTAGACATCTTGAACGTTGTCCTCCTAGTTTTACATGTTTGATTAACCCACGTTTACTTCTTAAAAAATTACATCGAAATTTATGTTTCAAAAAATATTAAATTTTGCTTATATCTTTGCTCAATAACTTTTTAGTTGTAAATTTTTTCAAAACACATAAAGAACAAAAGTTGTGCAGAATATTAAGAGCTTTCATTTGATACCATAAAAAAGGGGCTAGCCCCTAAAATGGGGGGGTCTAGATTCCTTAAAAGTCTTTGCTTCATAACTCTAAAACGGTAAATTTTTCGATATCGGCGTCGCTGCAAAAAATGTTGTTTGTGACTTAATTGATCTGATAAAACTGTTTTAGTGTTCGGGTATTGCATAATATGAGGGTAAAAAGTAATACGTGTTGACCAGTACTCGCCGCAATTTGGCCAAGTTAACGAAACTCTCCCTCGCCCGCGGCCGAGAAAATCGGTCACCATGGTCGCGGCTGGGCTACCTAGCGGTCAGCGGTTATCTAATACACGAGAGTGTGTCTCTCATATATGAGTTTATTTAGCCGCAAACTCAAGAATTGTTTTAGTTTTGATTACACATAAAAGTTTATGGACTAAACGATTAGGTGTCAATTAAGAAATCGTTCAGTTAATTAATAAAAGCAATGTCATTCTCAATCTAAAGCAATATGTGACATATATCAATTGTGGGTTTCAAGTTTAAAATAAAGAAATTCTATTTGATAGAATATGGTCATTATACTGCAAACTTCTCAAATCTTCCTGGGTTCTGAGCTGTGCGTGTCTGTGCGTTGTACCTTTACGTAATCTATCCTTCGTCCACGGCCGAGGTGATCAGCCACGGCTGCACTAGCTAGCGATAAGCGGTTATCTAATACATAAGATTCGCACACCGCGACGCACACTTGATGAATATGAACGTGTTTGAGTTTATATAGCCGTAAATACAAGAACTGTTTTATTTATGTTATAAAAGTTTGTCCATCTTGTATTCATTTTATTAAAAATTTGAGTGTAAGTGAATATCAATGAACGATATTATTCCAAATCGGAAACATCGTCAGACATAAATTAATGGTTGGTTTGTATATCTAAAAAAATTTAACCACCCCCCCCCCCCCCCCACACACACAAATATTAAATGATGATCATCCCTCGCACTTGGCCGAGGAGATCCAGAGCGAGTGGACAATGATCCGCGGTCGGCTCGTGTTACTCTACATGTACCTTATCACGCGTTCATGTTTCATATTTTGCACGGACAGAACTATATTTTATTATGTTTTCAACTATTATAGGTTTAAGGGGAAAAGATAAATTTATTTTACTTGTACAGTTGATTAAGCATTGATTTAATTATACGATAGCGTACAAGGTAGTTTAAAAATCAAATCAAATCAAATTATAATCAAAGTCCCATGTTACATGTTTGCGGTAGGTGCTAGCACGATAAAAGAATGTCCTGAATTGTCCTGAATTGAGGCATTTGATGATTATTTTAAAGAATATTCACATGAGTTTTAAACAAATTAAGATTAGATTCTATCGGCCACATATTAATCACTCTGTAGTTTTTTCTACATGGTTGTTCGTTTGCTGCGCCCCCCCCCCCCCTCCTCCCGCCCCGCTGACAAGTGGTCGCGCTGGTTTTTTTTTAAGTTGGCGAAAAGATATCCAGATCTGTCGAAAATCATTTTTGGTGACTTCTCCTTATGTGTAACATTTTCTCCTCAACGTGTATCGTTTTCCCACTCGTTTGTTTATTCGGTCAGTCTGTGTTAATTCAATCTCCACGTGCGACCGAAAATCTTGTGTCGCTTCTCAGAACATATGTAATTGAGTAACAGTTGGAAGGGTGCTTTTATAAACAATAAGACTATTATTCGAAGTCAATCATCTTCACATTGAAGATGTGAAATCGTAACCTGAGAATGTGGCTAATAAATTAACCTGTTAAACACGCTAAACTTCTATAGTTATGAACAGAATAATTCATAATGTATTATAATTAAAAGTTTGAAGTCAAAGGAAATTTTGTTCTTGGGAAATACGACTACATTATGCAATGCAGTCGATAGCCATAGAATTCATCAAAGTACTGCAAGTGTCGACAGATTTCCTATTTCTTTGAAAGACCATGATAATTCACTTGACTTGCAGACTATAATATAGCGACATATCTGCCTCCCAAAAATATATGCGCCTCTCAAAGTTACACTTAAGTAAGGTAGATGTGCGTTATTGGGGATTTTATTTATTGCTAATTGTATGAAGTTGATAAAAAAAAAACCTTTAAATTGAAGTTGTGTATCATGAGGTTGTTATGCAACTTAATTTACTTACAAGGTTAGCTACAGCCAGTGGAATACTAATTTTAGCTGAACAATGAATATCCGATGTACATACAATGTATGACTGCACATACGGATTACAGACCGTGGGCAGACGATACCCATGAAAGTCCTTTAATACATTAATGCGCAGTTTGATCTAAAAACTAACCAGTTTCATAACTTCTTCGAATTTCTCTAACACGGACTGTCTAAATCCTTCCCAGAATTCCAATTTACGCAAGCGCAATTGAAGTTTTTTTTCAATCTAATTAGTCAACCCACTGACATAAAAATAAGGATTTTTCATATGATTACATTGTCGAGAAAAGTAATATTCATTTCTGTAAATAAGGTTATTTAATTCACGTTACATAGCGGTGTCGCTATGAAACAGCACCATCTGGTGTAAAATTTAGATGCTCGCTTTTGCATAAATTCTCCCGCTTATCTTTTTTTTTTAGCTGATTATATATTATTTTGAATGTCCAAGTCTACTCGTATCATTAAATAATATCAGACGACACACATTTCCCTGTAGAAAAGTTCAGAAAAGCCATCAATTTTGACTTAATACTAAATTTTGTCGGCACGTAATAATTCTAAACTTGCACATAGTCTTCAGAAATTTAGAAAGATTTAAATAAAGAAGTTATCCCATAGAAAAGGTTACGTGTTTTGTAGGCGGGTTCGGTTTTTAAAAAAAATACAATTCCTGACATGAATCATGAGTACATACTGTTTATAACAATGCTTGCTACCCTTTGAAAATTTAACTCGCCATTAGACATCTCATTTTTTGAAGAATTTTTGAAACGATTACACAAACTGTGTTCGACAAATAGTTTTTCTTAAACATTTTCTTCCTTTCTTTTTCAAAACACGTTTTATATAGAGGCTTTCAATCACAACACGTTTTTATAACAAAAGCAGAACTGAAAGTTTAGTCATTATAATCGTTTGACACCATATCACATATATTTTCAACCCGCAGCAACAACGGAAGACCTACTCGTGGCTTTGCCACGAGCTCTGCTCTAGTTTCTTAAATATTATTATTTATTATTTATTATTATTTATTATTTATCGGTCTCGAAATGTTGTTTAACATATAAAAGCCTCGGCTAACGCGTCGGATTTTATATTTCAAAACAACATTTTTCAACCTCGGAGGTTATTCTGCAACATTCACGATAACTCGTACTTTATTTCTTAAATATTATTGAAGGGTTTATGTTTTACCGTAAACCTCCACTTCACAGAGATCAGCAAATGCGTACTGGCTATAGTTTTCTTTGTATTTGATTCCTGGTAGACGTTCATTGTAATATATAACATAACGTCCAACGACGGAACAGAATATATCCACTTTAGAAGATATTGTATGGGTGGCGTCTTGTCTATCATGATAACAAACAACGCCATTTTTAGGATTTGTGGTGTTGGATATAATAATGGAAAATCCACGCAGTTTTTTCGTAAATTCGCTATTGGCACCTGCAAAATAGACAAATATATGTCAATAGTATGTACTGGGTAATTTACTTACCTGTTCTTTAACTTATGAAGTCATGAAAGATAGCAGAATTAAAAGAAAATTATCTTTTGAAAGATACAAACCGATGCTATATTAAACAGAGGCCTTCATATTCATTCAACAGTTCTCTACCACGTGCAATATTAACGAACAATCCTACTTCTACTCTACTAGAAGCTCAGTATTTTCACTTATCTCATGCAGAGAATCAATCAAGATCAATAAATGTATTGTAGACATTTATATCGATCACGGGCATCCGATTGAATTGACATGCAGACCACGTACATTCACATTGAATACTTATTACAGCACAGTCTTTATATCATATTCCTTTAATTTTTAAGGTGTCCTTTAATTTTAAGGTGTATTTTATTACAAAAATTAATACTACAGGTTATTCGCCTTCGGAGAAGGAAGGGGATAATGTGTTGCTGCTATCCGTTCGAGAAGTCTCTAAAAGGACATAATAGTTTATTATACTGTCATTTTAAATACTCAAATCTGATTGGTTTTGACGCAGTTGGTAATCCGTTCTATTACCCTCAGCGTTAGCAACACACTTGGCAACGGGTAACACAACGAATTGTTACATGCGCGTAAATTATGAGCGTACGGCTCGCCGTAGAATTCACTTCATTTCTATATAAAAGCAGTAAAATCTTCTTTAAAACTAAGACATTCAGTATAATAAACAAAAAGTGCCTGTTTTGGAGGATGTGGGAGGGTAACTGTTGAAATTGACACCCCTAAACAACCATTGTGGGCTTAGCGTCGGTTGACAATGGTTGTCTAGGGGTGTCAATTTCAACAGTTACCCTCCCAAACAAGCACCAGTTATGTAATAACATAATTTATATCTCTTGTTTATGTTATGATAAAACACGCAGTGCAAATGTGCTGCAAGGAATGTCTTTGGAACAGCAGCTGCATAAAGCTCTAGAGACACTTGAAATGACAAAATTTTTATTCATCATCTTTTAAAGAAATCAAATTATTTATAGGTATATAGTATACATGTAAACAAGGTGAATATTTTTTTGTAAAAAAAGCTTTAATGTGGCTGATTGTTAAGTTTTGTTTTAATATTGTTGCTGTTTCTTTGTCTTTGAATATATGTCGAAAAAAATTGTATCAGCTTTTCTATTTTGAGTTTATTTTTTTCTATTGTCTCTTACCCCAGTTTATGTCATCCGTTCTAGAAAACACTACAATGCGTTCAATTCGTCTGATCTTCTGTAAATCCACTTTCCACATAGCATAACACTGGTAATTACTTGTTGAGGAGCACTGGTTGTTGTTTATATGTAGCTCACTCTGTTTTCCGTCAACAAGTCTGGAACTTGGGTGTCTATACCAAAGTGTGTTTAATTGATATGTTGGGCGATGCAAAGCCATATTTACTGTCAAAAAAAAGAAACCTGAGAACTTTTGTTCTCCTTTTTTACCAGAGTAACACAAACAAAGCCAGACAAATGTAGATGACTTAAAGAAATGCGGTGATGCAAAAAAGTACATGTATATTACTATACCTCGCTCATAATTTTCACAGGATTCTCCGGTGAAACCTCCGGAACAGACTCCAGTGCATACTCCTGAGGAATATCTACAGTGCTTAGGACAGTTTTTAGGACATTGTTTGGAACAGCCGCGTCCCCAGAACCCAAGAGGGCAACCTATTCGCAGAAAATGATCAAAAATATATTAGTTTAAACAGGAACAAACCATAACATATGAAATTGATATCGGGTAATTTTAAGTATTTCCCAAGTGGGTAATTTTATGTGGTTTTGAAATATTGATGAATTATATATCATTTAATATTATATTTTATAACTTGAAGAATTTTACTAAAACTGTTAAGAGTTGAACTAAAAAACAAGGAACATGTATTCACCGATCACTTGCACCTCGCAAAGCTCAATATAAGCTTCTCTTGAAAGGCCGTCTCCAAACGATTTAGTTTCCCTGTTGTTGTAATAGATCACAAATCTGCCCATTCCTTCACAACGTGTGGTCAGCTCTAGGTTGTTAAACCCTACTTCATTGGATTCATGAAAACACACGAGCCCGTCTTCTTTCCTGATGGTGTTGGACAGGTACAGAGAAAAGTTCCTGAATCTTGATCCTAACTCTAGTTGGGCTTTTAATGAAAAGAAGGTTACAAGGGCGACGGTATACATTGTACTATTTCTGCACTTGAGAGAAAATTAGAAAGCTTATAAGTTTGTGAAAACATTGTGTCGCTTCAATGCGTGCAGTTTTTAAAGATTGTTTTGTAATAATTTTGCACAATCAAAATATTTTATAACTACATGTAGGCCACACTAGAGATTTTAGTTTCTGTTCGTAAACATTGTAACGGTAACACTTGTAGGAACAGTCATATAGTTTGCATTGTTCTTTTTTGTCAGTATTGTACTACGCCGATTCTGAATAATGAATTTTCAATGATTAAGTTGTTGATACATGGATATTAGATGTTAAATAAGACTGAGAACCCACTTCCCCTCCCACATATTCCATTTAAATAAATGGTTTTAAAATTTTTGCAAAGGTTTTCCTTAGATATTTTCTTATTTTTAGTTTTTAATCAAAAGCTTTCCTTTCTCTTGGATATTATACGGAGCATAAACCTACAATCGGATGAAACCTGTAAAGTTGGAGAAACAATAGTCTGTATATCCTTTTTATCTCCTATTTTGGGTTGTGAGATTATAAATACCGTAACTACCTACAGTGGTAGCAACGTTATTGTTGACAAACGACACGCACGATTCTGATACACGAACGATCACGCACGATACACGAACGATCACGCACGATACACGGACGATCACTAACTTACTGAATTTTTACGATACACGAACAAAAACGATAAAACATGCAACCGAACGATTCTACACCATTAAACACGCAAAATCAAAATTAATTTTTAAGATTAGAATTAAGAAAATGTATTGCTTTAATTTGTATTGCTTTATGTTTGTGTTTTACTGAAAAGCGGCATGTACAGTAGCAATGCACTGTTTTATATTTTACGAGTAAACAATTTACACATCCATACAAAAAAAAAATATATGATTCATACACAAATTGATTGTTTGTCTCCATAACGAATAATAATTTAAGTTTAAATGAATTGAAGATAACGCATTAACTATATGAATTTATTACCTACAAGTTGACTGTTTATGTAATAAAGGCCCCTTATGTACGATTTAATTATGCGGGATAGAGGTAAAGTTACCTTGTTCCGTAGAATTTCGATTGTGCACATATAATATTTTCATTATTTACAGTACATAAATGATTTATTTCTATTTATTCTAAATGTTAAAGCGTCTATAAAAAAATTATTTCAAACAGATGTTTACACAATGAACCAGAGAGGAATGCGTATCGTATTCTCATTTGAAAGAAAAACGTTGGGGATAATCGTTTAGTTTAAAACGGGGAATGGGTAAGCTTAACCGCTTTCATTCAACGTGTCGCTCCTGCTTATATGATTAAAATTATGTGTCAAGACACAATGGATGCTTGATATAGGCTGACTATAACATTATGCAAGACTAACTCGACCGAACAAAGGATTGAATTAGCTGTGGAAATACTTGATAAATGTATTTAACCACGAAAGAGAGAATGAATGCTAACAACTGTCAATGTTTTTCTATAAAACAAGTTAAAAATTCACATTGTTTTACGAAAAAAAAACTTGTCGTTGTTTTAAGAATAAATCCTGACATTCCTTAAAAAAAGTTACAAAACGAAAAAATCGCACGATCACGCACGAACACGCACGGTAAAAAACGCAAACTATTTTTCCTGATACACGCACGATCACTCACGTTACACGAACGATCACCCACGTTACACGAACTATTTAACACGATTGGCTTGTCAACAATAACGTTGTTACCACTGTATAACAGTTACATGTTAAGACTGCAGAAACATAATTCAATGGAAGTTTTTATGAATTGATAAAGACTGTATATATAATTAAGGTCTTCCGTTTCCAACGGAAGACCTTACTATTATTCTGAAAAATTTTCAGATTTCTTATTATTTTTTTTTTTCTTCTAGACGCCAACTTTGATCCTTAATATCTCGCTCGTTTGTTCACCGATTGTTTTGAAATTTTCAGGTCTGATAACATGCCGCGCGATGTTGGCGTTGCATATTTTAGTTGATGAAAATCCCCATCCGGTTTAGAGTTATTCCCCTTTTAGTAAAATTTAACGACTTCTTTTGTCCAGAGGGTTTAGCTTTAACGATGACTGGCAGAGTCTCAAAGATGGGCTGGTTTAGAAGCTGATACATTGAATTTGTGCGAGATATATTTTATTTATTATTTACATGCAAATAAAAGGAGTGGTATAGATGTTGAAACAAAGGTTGGAAAAAAATGCAAAAAAATTCGCGTATTTTCCGTTTTAGTTCTCTACCTGATAATAATTTGTTATAAGATGTATTTTAAAAGTTTTTGATCTTACCGAGACCTTTCATTCGGTATACAGAAAAAGGGGCTGGCCCCTATAATTAGGGAGTTAGAGGCTTCAAAAGTTTGTTGTCAATAACTTGTAAAGGATTAACAATTTCTAATGCATTATTGAAGCAAAGTTGTGAAGAAATGAATCCCGAATCCTTCCGTAGTATTCAATTTTATGTTTTTGTAATTTATAGTCGGCATTTGCAGAAACAATTTTTGTCAGTTCGGTCCATTTTTGTGGGGGTGTGCACGTTTAGGAAGTTATGAAAGGGCTTGTTGTAATGCAGTAATTGATAGATGCAGCGCGTAAAGATGATTCCACATTAATGTTTTTATTGATTTGTACAATTTCATTTCATTGAGATGAGCGTCTTTGATGTTATTTTTGTTGTTTGTTTCAAAACTGTGCCCCTCTCTATATATAGATGCATTACGAGACTCAGGTAACCGATCGATAGGAGAGTCGCTAGCTGTATTCAGGCCGTTGTCTAGACGACGGTGCATGTGCTTGTAGAGCGGGTTGTTCACATGTTAAACGCCCCACTGTTTTACTGTAACGAAGACATCTTGAATTGTTTCAGTACTGGGAGATGTGTTAATAAAATGGTTCCAATGCCTGATAATTAAACTTTTACTACAATACACGGCGTCATATAAAGTATAATGTGTAAATGTAAGGTGGCTATTTAAACGAACACGGGATTGATTCCCATGGAATGTTTTTTTAAAAGCATAACAGAACATTTATTTAAGATAGAGATACTATTATCATCGTTGAGATGATTTTAAAAATTGAACTTAATACTCGACTATTATACAAATTCAATCCAAAGCCGCTAATTTTAAGTATGGTTATTAGGGATATTACTTATGCATGACTCGTTCCGCGTTTTAAGCTATTTACAAAACATCTTCAAACGAAAACATCAAGCAGCTTTCATCAGCAATTTTTAAATTATTTAATACATACACAATTTTAAAGATTTAACTAAATAAATTGAGATTTATAAATGTACTCGATCGCTTTCTTCCGTGGAAAAAAAATTGCATCGGAAATATGTTGGTTAATGTTCATCAAATACGCTGTAGCCTTAGCGATCGACAAAAAATAACAAATTGTACATTTATAGATTGGTTAATTAACAAATGTTCAGACGTGCAATGTGTTTTTTACAAATTATATAAAATGTAGACTCAGTGATTGAATTCTGGAAGTTTCGAAATGGCTTCTTGTTATCCACTAACTGATACATGCAGCGCGTAAACATGATTCAACGTAAAATTCCCAAATGCTTGTATTAATATATTTAACTTTATTTCACGAAAATGAATTTCTATGACTTTGTTTCAGTTGTTTGTTTCAAAACTGTGCCCTCTCTCTATGTCCGAGACTCAGTTAACCGATCGATAGGAAGAGTCGCTTGCTACAAATAGACCGTCGCCCAGACGACAGAGCATGTGCCTGTAGAGCTACACATGTTTAAAGGACGCCCCACTGTTTCACTTTGTCAATAAAACGGTTCCAATACAATACATGGTGATTAAACTCAATTTTTCTACAATACATTACCATCCTATGAAGCATAATGTATATTACTGAATTAGAAATTCAAAAACGAACACGGAATTTATTCCAATCGAAAGCTTCCTTTTGAAATACACAAAATGATGATTTACGATGATGATAATATTATTATTGTGGAGATGATTCCTAAAAAGTGAACTTAATATTCGTAAATATCACTATTAGAATCAAAAGTCGTTAATTTTTAGTTATGACTCGCAATCCCCATTTCGCGTTTTTAACAACATGTTTTCGCAAAACATCAATAGACGGATATATCAAACAGCCTTCATCAGCAAATTATAAATGATCTACATACAAAATATTAAAGAGGTAATCAAATGAGATGTGATTTAAACTGTTCCCGCTATCCTCTGTGGAAGAAATTTGCATGAAAAAAATCTGTTCGATGTCAATTACGATATAGCCTTAGCAATCAAAGGAAATGAACAAACTTTATATTGATAGATTGACAAATTAACCAACTTTCAGACCTGTAATGTGGGGTGGTTTTTTTTTTTTTTTTACAAATTCTATGGAAAATAGACTCACTGACTGCATTCTTTACTCTTGTAAAATTGTGTGTTTTTAATCATGCGTATACACTATGAATATAATTTGTAAGTATGAGTAGTCATATCAATAATCAGTTTTAAGCGTTGATTTTAAAGAAGATTTTGTTTACATGTAAAGCAATGCTATTAGGATGATACGGCTTTTAAAGTCGAACAATGTATATTTGTGAGGGTCGGACAATATCCGGTTATGCTTGTTCTAGAAATAGCAGAAATAAGACGACGTATTATTTAGCTTTCCTAAAGTTTTGCACAACTAAACAAAATGAATTCATATATTAGAAGCATGTATTATATAGTAACCTTAGCTGCATATATGTAGCTCTCGGTCTGAAATGAAAAATCAGATTGACTAATATCCGATTTCTTTTAGACCGGGGGCTACAGACTTGCAGCTGAAATTATCGTTATAATTACTTTCTGTTCATATATTCATTGTGGAGACGTAATGATCCAAGTAGTAATAAGTCGTTTAAAATAGACCAACGTTTATACATATATTGTTTTCAATAAAATTACTTCATTATTTCAAGCTTATCAATGAGCCTGTGAAATGTAACACAGTTTACATAAGATAACGATATTCAAGGCCTTTCCATTATTTTCAAGCAATCAAAGAACTCTCAAAACAAGAAGATAAACGGAAGGTAAACTGCATGCATAGAACATGTATGCTCTTGAGTTTTCATATTGTTTGTTTGTCTCTCAAAAGTTCCTATTTTGGATTCGTCCACGAATAATGGTGCGTAAGAATAAATCTGGCGCGAAGTCCTGTTTTATGTTTAGTGAAATTTCCATAGGTTAATTGCAATAGAATCTTCCATTGGGGTGTTGTGTATTAAATCCATTTAATCGTTCAAAGTTTTAAATTTGTTAACAATGATATATATATAAGATTCAATGTTTTAGAAACTATTAATAAATCTAACACACGGTCATTTTTAATCGGCAAAGATGTGAGTGTGTACATTTAGTAAGACGCGCTTCCTTACACCCTATTGAAAAAGAATGAAATCGTCCAGCATTTATCTTACCCTGTATGTCAATGTAAACTATTCATTATAATTCAACCTCAATTAGTAATTAACAATGTACATTCCATCTTAGTACACAAGTGTACCATAATACACACTTCTGTTGCGTTGACCCCCACCCGCCATGATATCTATTTTAAAATCAGGATTACATGTTCGCAGAAGAGAAGCTGAAACTCAATGTCAGCTATCAGTTACCGATATATTTTCTTAGGAAATGTATTTCTCCATTCATTGGTTGTAACTGATAATTGTGAAAACCATATAGGAATGCGTGATCTGCGCATATGATAAGAACTGCTCGAAACAATATCTTTTTTTCCAGATACGTTTGGTCTATGATGAGAAGAGGACTGATATGCCGGAATTCATATGGGAAATTAAACATTTTTTATCCCCCTTTTCATCAACAAGAGAAAATGATCCCGATAAAGATTATTTAAAATAAACCTAAAAAGGTTACATATTCATCCTACATCCGCGCACTATTGCTTTTTCGATCTTTAATTGTCGTCGTTGTAGATTCATAATTTTACTTTAATCATGATCGGAATTTATTAACGGTATTTGGTAAATTTGTTGAATTAGTGTTAAAACGTCAGAGAGAGAGAGAGAGAGAGAGAGAGAGAGAGAGAGAGAGAGAGATATTTTTTCTTTAATATCATAGAGTATCAAAAACTATGTTTGTGTATAAAATCGAATGCATTACAAGTACATGTATGGTATACTAAATAGAATGGAAAACTGCAAAAAGGAGAGAGAAAGAACAAGCGTCAAAACATAAGTCTAAAGTCCCATACTAATTAAAATGTATCAGGTATAGGCACTTGCACGATATAGAACCCTTTGTTGATCATTGTCGTTTCATTATCGCATAAATAGAACAAAAAATATCGAATGATTTTTAATGGCATTTCTTTTGATATTTATAAAAAACGAAATTAACTGTTGTTCTCCAAATCTCTTTGTGGTTTTTGTGAGCTTTAAATGGAAGCTCATACTGTGCTTGTCTTTTGTATTTAATAAGAATGCGATGTGAATCTTCTTTTTTCATGCAACGTTTGAGATAAAGCAATGGGGAGTTGTGTCGTAAACTTTAAACCAAATTTTATAACACCCTTAAATTAATACTAAAAAAAGTGACCAGTATTTGGAGATACTTGTGCTATTTCGGGTTTTTCATTGAAAAAGAAAAACCTCTTGTTCTCATGAAACTCACGAGTCGTTGATCTCAAAGGGTGCGCGCTCTCCAGAGGCCTGTTCAACAGAGCGCGTGCTCGCAAGCGCTCGCCAAAACTCCCTATACCCGCAACACAAATTTTGGCGAGCGCTCGCGGTCGCTCTCTCTGCTGAACACGCCTAAATTTTTACGCATGCGCTTTAATGAATGCAGAGACCTACGTTCCTGACTAACGATTAGATCGGCAGCACCAATAACAGTGATTGTGGTTAGACTTGAGACAAATTAAACTGCATGAAGACTATAAAGCCCTGGGTTGTTAGCTGCGAGTTTCATGCTATTGAAACGTAAGTGTGTATATTTGAGTGCGTTTCCATTTGTCTTCTGGTGAGGATGTATAATCTTTGTCATGTTTCTTCACACCACTGATTATTGTAATGATAATCATATATTAATAAACATGGACGTATCTGATTTACCGGTGAACAAAGAATATTAAAGAATTAAGTATTATTTACATGTAGATGCTACGTTCAAAGCTTCATTTCATAAGCTTTTATAACTAACCTATTGTTATGTCACACTTCCCTAAAAATTGGACTCGTCCATATAGCGGTTATTTGATGCGCATGCTCAGGAATGTCCTTCCGTCCAGAACCCATTCAGTGTTAGTTTTTGGGCCGTTCAGCAGTGAGAACTCCTGTTTCGTTTTATATCAATCTTTTGCTCTTTATAAAGCCAAATATCGATAACTTCTTCTATACCTATAGGAAAGACTGTGTAGCTTCCAATTTTGGTATTTCTCGTTGATTTGAGCGAATGCATGACTCATTCTATATATATATATAAATTCAGATTGTTTAAGCATACAAAATAATACATCATCCTTTAAGAAAGATTCATCCGAACAATCTACAAAAATCATGGAAATCCTTATTCGGGAGGGGGGTCGGAGGCGGACGTAAAAATTTATATTGTGAACTTCAATTTCAATGTCATTTTCATTTTTATTTTTACTCTTAACAAAAAAGGGCGTGGGAATTTCAACTCAATGATATTTAATAGATGTAAATTTGCAGACGAAGTTCTACGAGAAATTTTTTTTTGGGGGGGGGGGGGGGGTGTGGGGTTAAACCCCCTCCCCAATGTATGTCAAATTCCCAAGGTGTGATTCCCACATTTGCAAAATAAACTAAATGAAGTGTGGTGTGTGAGTTGTATACGTCAGAGGCTTGAATCCAAGTTTTCAAACTTCTCAAAATTTATCAAAAGATATTTAGATCAAAAATAGAAAATCAAGTGGAAGTTTCTCAAACATACAACAAACTATAACTTCATATTGAATAATATTACATAATAGTTACATGCCTATATATTGTGATGGGTGATGATATTTTCATGAACATTCAGGCATGTAGCATCAAAGGGGGGAGGGGGGGGGCATGCCCCTCCCCCCCCCCCCCACTTTTCCTCGCAGCAACAATTTTTTTAAAATTTACATATAAAAAACCTGAATTATCATGGAGTCCCCCCCCCCCCCCCCCCCACTTTTTTGGGAGTATGTAAAAAAATGATAAGGAAATGAGGAGTGAAAGTGATGTTATATACTACGCCCCCCCCCCCCCCCCCCACCACCACCACCCGAATTAGGATTTAGAAGATTTTGTGAAAGTTTTAATTTCTCCCCTTTCTTTTTTTGGCTTGTCAAGATTTTTTGAATGAGTCTGGCGCCCCCCACCCCACCCCCCCCCTTTCAAAAACGATGCTACGTTCCTGACATTCCAATAAATGATGAATTGTGATTTTTTGATTAACTGTTAAATCTTAATTTTTTGATAAATGTTCCTGTTTACACACCACAATTTTTTCTTCATCTTCCTCTTGTGTTATGAGTTTTCAGCTTTTGTGACTGCAAATCACATATCGAAACTCAAAAATAATCGGTAAGGGATTTATGAAAGTTTTCTTCTTGTGAAAAATTCTAAAAGATGTTTAAGGACTCTAAGATACTATTTTAAAATTTTCACAAAATCTATAGTTCTTTGTAAAGTGTGTTGATAACTTTATTAATAAAACAAATGTCCATAACTTTTCAGAGTTCAAAATCAAAGAGGATACTGGATCAGAGATACTCCTTATTAAAAATTACAGTTATTTCAACACATTACAATAACAATGTTAAAATGTGTTATTCCATTCCTCATAAGGAATCCTGATGGATTTAAGTTTTCTTCTGAAGAACAATCCCTGAAGCCCTCAAAACTTCAATCCGTACTCTATTGTGTATCATTTCAATAAAATGATTTATTTAGCTTATAGGTAAATATTGTATTTATATAATCATAATATCAAATATTCCTCACTGAATATTATTAAAAAAGAAATAACACGCATAGTCTGACCTAATCTTTTTTTCTTGATATCTTGCAAATGAATATAAGTACCGGTACTAAGTTGATACATGTATTGCGTTTGTTAATGAAAATGATCTAAACATAATGTTTAAAAAGTAATATAGCCTACCTTTCATAGTTAAAACTTCCTTACATGTATGAAACTAAGAGTTAATCTATTCTTAAACTGTTCTTCGAGCTATGATTTGATGTTGTGTGTTGCGCGTGCACTTAGGCAAGCGCTGTATCTACATTGTCTCTGTCCACCTAGCTGTAATTGGGTCAGATTTTGCTGAGAGTTAACTTGAGATGCATGGTGTTCCATTTATGGAGGGTGAATATCATCAAATGCCCACTTGGTGATATCAAAATTAGATCATTTTATTATTACCCCATGTTCTCAAGGACAAGGGTTAAGGGTTTTACCCTTGTTTGCCGATAGGTTTTGTAAACCTATCATTTTTGGTGTATATGATATTTTGCAGATATTGCTTTTTGAACAAGTTAATTGGCGTAGATTTGAATTAGCGTATTCTTGAATGTTATTATTCCTATACATACATGCATGGTATTTGGCTATATACTTGATTTAGTGGAAGTCACATTCCACCAAAAGCGCGAAATAAGATACACAGCCAAATGTAGTACATTTACAGTATTGTATTTGCATGTCTGTTTGTATAACAAACTCCTCTAACATTTCCTCCCTATCTCTCAATCTCAGATGTTTGAAATTATCATTGACCCTTTGCTTGGGTGTGTCATATGGTAGGATATCTTTTTGTATGAATCAAATAAGACTGCTGCAAGTTTACCCAATAAACATTTCACAAGAAAATATACTCTGAAAATTTGTTTGACCAGTTCTTAAGATTTACAGTTCATAATATATCATTATAAATAACAACTTTATCTATCACAATGTGTACTAATTTCATTCAACAATGGCTCAAACTTTGCAATTGTTTTTGTTGCTTTTTTTTTTTACATTTGATGCTGATGGAGGTATATTGTGAGATAGCAAATAACTTTAAAGAATTTAGACTTAAGAAATAAATATAATAATTTTTCTATTGATCAACGTATTAAAGGAAAAATTTACCGTAACACTTCATAAATTTGCGTAGCTAAGCGCATTTATGAAATTTTGCAGTCAATTTTTTCTTTCATACGTCGATCAATAGATAAATTGTTAAATTCATTTGTTATCATTTAATTAAACATTTTTAAATCATAAAACTGGATTTAATGCGAGTTAGATTGGTTGAATATGAAACAGGGCATATATATCCATGCAAGGATATGCGATCGTGGATGAAAATAGTTGATATGTTTAGAAATTATAGTACCGGGTATATATTTGCAACTTCTGTAAATGTTGTGGTAACTAGAGATAGTCAGTGAAGTACCTTATTGAAATGAAGCTTGAAATGCGCCAAAGGAGTTGATGCACTACTTCTCATACTTTTGCTTTATGATGCTTATGCCACTCAGATCATGTATGTGTGTTAATTTAAAACTCATCGTTAACAAATTTGAACAGCAGTATTACCGTGAAAGTGTATAGGCCTATAATGTTCATTATAATTATTTGGAATTGAAACAGCCAGCTTCTACCCATGTGAACATTTTAAAATTGCTGTTAATTACTTAAATATACCGGTATGATTTAAAAGGGCAAGCTGTTCACAATTATTTTAATGACTGTCTTTTAATGTTTACATTAATGCATCCGTCAAGCTATTAGTGCTTCATGTAATCCTTGTCACTTCTTTCAAAAGTTTACATATGAAGTAAACAACAAGTTAAAAAGTTTAGCAAGATATGTACTTGGTTGGTCATGTGATCAAATCCTGTGAACCCAGAAAGGCTTCTCAGAAAATTTTATCCTGTACCATCTAAGTTCATATTCCAGTGAACATATTTACATTGCTGTTTAATATTTATATATTTCAATTTGAAAATGACAGTTGCTCAGGATTACTCAAATAACTGTGTTTTATGCTTACTATAAACCAACTGACAAGCATGTGGTTTGGTCATTGTGACGTCATGATACAGTTCATACAGATTTGAACATTTACTCTATTCTATAGGTTCAGTCAATGCATAAAGAAATGTATGATTGAAATTGCCGCCTGGACATTCCAACACCCAGGAGGAAGGGGCAGATTTTTTTTTCAATTATTTTCATTTTTTCTATTTAAGTTATTAAAAGCAGGTAAAACAAAAAAAACCATCTAAAAGGAAAAGATCCATTATTTTTTTACTAACAACATCTTATTAGCAGGAGGATATCCCATTAGTCGGGAGTCAAAATTTTTTCATCAAACAATAATTATATTGTGGCCTCATGCAAGCAAACATATCTCATAAAGTAAATATACAGATTTTCACATTTTCACTATTCGATACCGATTCAAAAACGGATACATATTTGTAAATGTATATAATTATACAGTATGTTGCTTAAGCATACAGTTACCGATATACTCAATGGTAAGTTCAAATTACATATCACACATAGGAATTCAAAATTGTAGGGGTTGGGGAACAATGTATATAGCATCCAAAATTACAGGCCTGGTGATAACTATAATTTTGTTTTTGTATGGAGAAAACATTTCACGACAAATTTTAAATATATTGATAAATTAAACTTCACTCTCCTTTGTTCTTTTAAACAGATAATGCAGAGCATAACATTATTCAACTTCAATATCACTGATGGGGGGAGGGGTGGTATGCAAGTCTGCTTGACATGTGTTGTAATATCATCCATGTTATCTGATTTCACATTATATTTGACAGAATATTTACTATAAATGATCTTCAATCTCGAACAAGATGATATTTATATTGTGATTGCTATGATTTTTCCTGACAGTTTACACCTCTACAACTATGCTCCTTGCTACTGAATACTGCCAAACTAGAGAGCATCCAGCATATCTCATGCAAATATATCAGAAAGGCCTTTGGGCTTTATTGAATTTGATCTTGCACCAACCGATATTATCACCTCATAATACTGAAAGAATGATTCCATTTTCCTTAACTATCTACGATAATTAATTTTACGCATATGTGCAATGGATGTGAGGAAGTAGTCATTAAATCGATATTTGAACAGTTTAAAACAATACCCTTAAACCATTATTTCTCCTGAACACATGTCATGCATTACTAAGTGGCGCAGCTATATAGCTATAAGACATATCCATTTTGGTCGATCATATCTGATGATGTTACTGTAAACCAACTTTTATTCGCGTACAAGAAATTTTCGCGTTAGCGGGTTATGAAACTTTTTCCCTGCAGTGATCACTATCTTCATTACCCGCATGAATCACACAAGAAAGTATTTCATTGTTTATATTAACATCTTTTTTAAAGCTAATTAATATATTGATCAGGAAAAGTAAGTAAAATTCACTAAATTACTGTTAATGTACGTAAGTAAGGTAGCTAAAAGAAACAGCCAAATCATCTTCTGTGAATCTGACATCGTCTTGATTATTTCGTGCAGTCCGTAATTTTTACTAGGTCGCTATAGGTTTGGACCAATCAATAAACAGGGATTGTTGATATTTGTCCTGTCATTTTCTTGTCAGTTTCAGCTGCTGTAGATTTTGACCAATCGATAAATGGGGCGTGTAAATTACAGTCAGGCTGTTTATATAGAGCTATGAATTAACTATAACTTTCTGTGAGAAATAGAGGAAATCATACTTGGTAGATGTAAATTTTTGTGAAATAAAGTCGCAGTGAATAGAAATTGGTTTACAGTATTGAGCTATAGGATTCAAAATTGATTTGTATTGTTATCACAGACAAAGACATTTGAAAATATTGAATATTAATATCAGATTTATGTTTACAATATACTTATGTATTCATTCCATGTCACTAGTTCTATGACATTTAAATACATGTGTATTGACTTTCAGATGCCAAAACGAAAACAAAATGAGCGTGCTCAGAGGCACAGAGATAAGTTTCGAAAGAGAAAAGAGAGACGAACTCCAGACTCGAAAGAAGCCATTGCGGCTGATACCTGTTCAGAAGAGTATGAAGACAAATCATCTAGAGAACTAGCCAGTGCAGCACAGAAACCCACAGCCAGGATTCAGGCTTCTCAAAATGAGAAAATGAATCTACCTAATGCCTTGGGTGTTGCATCTCCCCAGGGAAGTCTGAGTACCATATACGTGTGTACGACACTGATCTCTGATTCTGAATCATTGAATACTCCAGAAGGAGTATCTGTCTCTGATTCAGTCTGTACTCCTATGAGTGTACCCTGGCAAAATGATGGCAAGATGCCATGCCTTGCAGATCAGACGCAAACATTTCCGTCTTTGCAAGATGGAATGGTTATGAAAATAGATGCTCATATGTCTGACTTGGTTAACACAAAAGCACAGTCTAACTTGGTATCTGAAATAGAACGAACTAACCTGGTAACGAATCAGAACTGTTTCACCAATGCAAATATCAATGTAACAACAATTTCAAATACATGTACTTCAGATTCAAAGCTAAATGATAAGGCATCATCTTCTGTCTACCCTCTCAGTTCAGGGAAACCTTCAGTTCAATTACCTTTGCATAAACAAAGTAAGAAAGACATTTTTGCAAACAGCCATCATTATGATCATATGTGCAAAAGCATTAGACATGTAAACACAGAAAATCATTGTGTCCCTTTCATTCAGGGAAACTTCCACCAAGCAAATGCAAGGTTTGGATCAAATGCTGGGCTACAGTGTGTACCTAACTGTTTATCAGCTTTAACATATAACAAGTTGTTATCAGCTACTGAATGGACAGCCTTTGATATGGACAAAATACTTATAACTGGAAATGAGCTTTATGATACCTTACAGAGATACACATCAATACCTCATCAATATCTCTTGATATCAGACCTCCCAAGAAACCTTGATATTCATGCCGAACTGTTTTCAATCTCCTTATCTGACTCCATCGGTTCTCTAATACCATTACCTCTTGATGAACAGATTCCAGACCTGAGACCATTCAATGCAAAGCCTTTGAAAGAAGCACTGTGTTGTAGCTTATCAAACACTGATGGATGCTTTATATGCTTTAATGGAAATACTATGTTAGTCGGAAAAGTCAACCAAGAATATTTCATATTTGACTCTCATTCACGGTCACCATGTGGCAAGTTATCAAAAAACGGCAAAAGTCTCTGCAGAATTGTTCAAAGTATTCAAGACATATACATGCATGTCAATGAACTGGCACAATCCATGGGATTTACAACAACTGTTGAGTGTGAAGTAACTGGTGTCTCCAGCAATTTTGGTTGCATATCCCAAAATGATCCAAGTCAAGGAAATAATATCAAAGGTGTGTCTGAAGATGTTGAGTGTGAAATAACTGGTGTCTCCAGCAATATCTCTTGCATTTCCCAAAATGCTGCTAGTCCAGAAAACAATATCAAAAGATTTTCTGAAGATGTTGTATACCTTGGTCAAGAACAGAACATTGCAACTGATTTTCGTATGATATCTGCAAACACCAAAAAGAGGTTTTGTAATACATATCAAATACCATTATATGATGATCGAAACTTTGTTGCTATTGACAAAAGTCTTGTTCCATCTCCATTCCGGTACCAAAGAGTTTTAGGAGACGGTAATTGCTTTTTTAGGGCCATCTCTTGTTGCATGTCTGGTTCAGAAGATGCACATGATATCATGCGCACAAAAATGTGTGAACATGTCAGAGAAAATCATTTAATATTTGGAAATCTTCTCAGATCAAACATTGAATCCCTTCAGGGTTACATAAACAGGATGTGCATTCCTGGAACTTGGGCAACAGAGTTTGAAATTATTGCTATGTCTCACATGTTACATGTTGAAATTTTCACATTTAGTGATGGCATATGGAAAAAGTTTTCTGGTAGACTAGTCGACAAATATTGGGTTCCAATAGAAGAAGCTATATACCTTGATAATGAAAATGAAAATCATTACAATGTAGTAGTTTCAATGACAAGTTTTAATACAGAGAGAGAACCTATTTACCAAATTCAAGATAACATTCAATCAAAAGTTGAACAAAACAGAAAGAGGAAACGACAATGGAGTCAAAAGCAATATCACAAGAACAAGCAATTCAGAGCAAAATTGCTGCAGCAGAGAAATTCAGCATATACCAAATCCAGATCAACCAAACTTCAACAACTGAAAGTGAAGTATTCTAAAAATAAACAGTTCAGGCAAAAATTGCAGAATGAGATGAGAAACAAATACAGACAAAATGAGAAAATTAAAGCACATATCAAAGCTTCATGTAAATACCGTTATCAAACAAATACAAAGTACAAAGGCATGGTGCAGAAACGCAGTCAGGCTAAATATCATAATGATGATTTGTTCAAGATGAAAGTAAAGGAATACAGCAAAACAAAATACAACAGAAACATGTTGTTTAGAGAAAAAATTAAAGCAGAAAACAGATTGAAATACAAATCTGACAAACAGTTGAAAGTGAAAAAAATAAATGACAGTAAACAAAACCACACGAAAACAAATCACAGAGGGAGAACAAAAGAGCACTTGCAGAACATGTGCAAAGACAACACACAATTCCAAGGAAAGAGGGAAATATCAAGGGAGAAAAGCAAATTGAACAACCATGAAGAAGCAGTGAAAGTGAAACAAACAAAGAAAATGAATGCACATGAAAGAGATCTTATGGAAAGGGATACAAAAGAAAAGAAAGGAACAATTGGTGGAATCTCACAGGACCAGTTAAGGAAATCCACCATAGAGACTAGCTTAGAGAATCCAAAGACGCAAAAGCAAAGAAAAGAAAACAAAGAGAAAGCCAATCTCAAGCATGAAAAGCAAGATAAACACAACTTTGTTATGGAAAATTTCAAAAAAAAGACAAAAGAGCAACCATGTTATCCATGCTCTTGTTGCCACAGAATTTTATTTAAGAATCAAGTTTTAGAGTATCATTTCGAAAATTTCAAGAAGAAATCTGAATCAATATGCCAAATTGCCCAGGTGTGTGTAACAAACAAGTACTCACATCAGTGCTCAGAGACGTGCCCAAAAGGTTGCTTATATTCTTCTCAATGGTTGTGTAAAACTTGTTATGCAAAATTAATGCGTGGTCAGATTCCGGCTGAATCTGCCATAAACAATATGGATTTAAAAGACATCCCAAATGCACTGAAGGATTTGAACTCATTGGAGAAACACTTGATAGCTTTGCACATACCATTTATGAAGGTGGCTTGTTTGCCAAGGGGTGGACAAAATGCTATATATGGGCCTGTTATTTGTGTTCCAACTGATACTCATAAAGTCATGGCATTGCCCAGAAATGTAGATGATGAAATGCTGATAAGGGTTAAGCTGAAACGAAAACTGGAATTTAAAGGACATTATGAGTACCAGTTTGTTCATCCATCTCATGTCCAAAAGGCTTTGGATTTTTTGAAGGAGCACAACAAGTATTATACAGATATTCAAATTATCAATAAAGAATGTAGTCAAACTGAAGAAGCTGAAAATTCAGAAATAGAAGCTCACTTGAATGGAAATGAAGAGCTTTTCGAAGAATGTACAGACCCCGATGAACAAACTGTGACAGGAATACAATATGACACTTGCCTTCAACCTGCAGACATTGGTCAAGAAGTTTTGGACCATTTCTTTAACGACATATACAATATAGCACCAGCTGAAGGTAAAAACCCAGTCAAAATGCTACAAGAGAAAGGCAATGAAGCTAAGTGCTTTCCGCATTTATTTCCCTATGGAGAAAACACATGGACAGAGGACCGAAATGTGAAAATAACTCTCTCAAGGTACTTTAATAATCGCTTAATGAACGCAGATGATAGGTTTTCTAGAGACATTGATTACATTTTTTTCAGTCAATACTTATCAGAACTCAAACAAGTTATAGATAAAACACAAATTTCCATCAGGAAGTCATGTGCTAAAACTCACACTGGTTCAAAAGTTACAGCAGAGATGCTGCAAAATCCAGAAACCCTTAAGCATGTGATAAAAAATGATGATGCTTTCCGATTTCTACAACCAATTAGAGGCACACCATCATTCTGGCAAGGTGTTCAAAAAGACTTGTTCGCAATGCTTCGGCAAATTGGGATACCAACATGGTTTTGCTCCTTTTCATCGGCTGAGTTTCGCTGGAATGAAATTTTAAATGCTATCATGCATCAACAGGCTGACTGTAGAGAAGCCTGCGACTTAAACTGGAATGAAAAGAGTAACATACTAAGGTCAAACCCTGTAACTGTTGCACGAATGTTTGAACACAGATTTCACATTTTCCTTCATGAGGTTATATTAAGTGCAGCTGAACCAATTGGAAAAATTAAGGATTATTTCTTCAGAGTCGAATTTCAACAAAGGGGTTCTCCACATGTCCATTGTTTATTCTGGGTTGAAAACTCCCCAAAATTAATTGAAGATGGGAAACAGAGAGTTTGTGACTTCATAGACAAGTACGTAACTTGTTCCATTCCAAACACAAGTGAACATAGTGAGCTACATGACACTGTTGTCAATGTGCAACAACACAGCAAAAAACACTCCAAATCATGTAGAAAAGGTGGCAAGGAATGTCGATTCAACTTCCCAAAACCCCCATCTTGTAAAACATTCATAACATCTCCATGTGAAGATGAAAAGCCAGAAGAATCATATGATCAATTGGAGGAAAGAGCAAAACTTCAAAAATCAGAAGCAAAAAATATCTTACTATCAATTTGGGACAAACTTCAATCTGAAGAATTTGATTCAGACACTACAACATCAGAAATATTAGCCAGTGTTAATATCTCTCAAGAGATATATGAAAAAGCAATGCAAATAATGAGTTCAAAGCAAAGTGTTGTACTAAAGAGAAATCCGAATGAATTATGGATTAATCACTATAACCCTTTCCTCTTGGAATGCTGGAATGCAAATATGGATATACAGTTTGTGCTTGATCCTTTCAGTTGCATTGTTTATGTTGTGTCTTACATATCTAAAGCTGAAAGAGAGATGGGAATGCTGCTGAAACAAACAAAGATTGAAGCAGCGGAAGGAAATATGGATGCAAAGCAAACAATGAGGAAAATTGGATCAGCATATTTGCACCATCGTGAAGTCAGTGCACAAGAGGCTGTTTATCGTATTTGTAATTTACGAATGAGAGAATGCTCACGAAAAGTGATTTTCATTCCCATTGGGGAAAATCCCACACGATTAAGCAAACCCATCTCTGTGCTAACTGCTAATAAAAAACACCATGTTCCAGATGTCATTGATGAAAACTTAGACACAGAAGAAGATGAAGATGATATTTGGATGATCAGTATTGTTGACAGATATCAGCAGAGACCAGATTGTCAACCATTTCCATCAATGTGTTTGGGAACATTTTGTTCACAGTACAGGGTATTATCCAAATCGCAGATACCAAAAGAACAACAAAATGGAGTTTATGAACTGAAGAATGGCAAGGGTTTCATTAAAGTCAGATCCAAATCTGATCCAGCTATCATTCGTTATCCTAGATTTAGTTCTGAAAAAAACCCAGAAAAACACTATCAATCCCTGTTGCAGTTATTTCTGCCATACAGAAATATGTGTCAATTGAAGCCACCAACATTTGACCTTTATCAAACATTTTATGAATCTGGTTATGTGACCCTTGATGGAACAACAACATTAAAGCCTGTTAAACAAATTGTTGACATGAATCATGCTAAGTTTTCATTGAATGAAGAACAATTGGATCACGCTCAAGAAATGTTTGAAACATTAGGAAATGTTGAGGATGCTTGGGCATCATTAACACCTGAAGCTGAGTTGGAAAGAGACCTGGATGAAATGTTAAAAAAGCAAAGCAAATGTCCAATTGAACAAGATGAAAACATACCAGACCTAGAAATGCCAAAACATGCACTTGATGTTCCATACACAATTACAAATGATAATGCAAAGAAGGCAGAAATTTACCCATTGTTGAGATCTATGAACAAAAAACAGAGCGAAATATTTTATTGGTTGAGAGATTGGTGTTTGAAAAAAGTGTCTGGAGAAAAACCTAAACCATTTCACATATTTGTCACTGGTGGAGCTGGAACAGGCAAGAGTCATCTGATAAAAGCTGTTCATTACGAAGCTTCAAGAATCTTGGAAAAGGAAAGCACAGAACCAAACAAGACAACAGTGCTGTTGACAGCCTTCACAGGAACAGCAGCTTTCAACATTGGAGGTTCCACAATTCATCATGCTTTCTGTCTGAACAAGTACATGCCAATCCCGTATGAACCATTGAAAGAGCACAGTCTAAGTCCAATTCGTGCTGAACTGGAAAATCTGAACATTCTTGTAATAGATGAGGTGTCAATGGTCTATAAGAAATTGCTCTATTATATCCATGAAAGACTAGTTCAGATTAAACAAAACAAAGATGAGCCTTTTGGTGGAGTTTCAATTTTGGCGGTTGGAGATTTCTTTCAACTACCACCAGTCAAACAAAAGCACAATGAAAGACTGTATAAGGAAAATACCACATATCCATTTGATCTATGGAACGAAAACTTTAAACTTGTAGAATTAAATGAAGTAATGCGACAAAAAGAAGACTTAGTGTTTGCTCAAAGTCTCAATTCATTACGCACTAGAACTGCTGATCAAAATTTACCAAATGATGTTCTTCAAATGCTGAATCGTTGCAATCGAGATGGTAATGATTCAGCCTTGCATGTTTTTGCAACTAATGATGAAGTCAATCAGTATAACCTGAAAATGGTTAAACAAATAGGAAAAGATCTCAAAGAGGCTATCGCAAAGGATTTTGAAAGAGAAAGAACAAGTGGAAAAATGGTATTACGGGAAACACCATTTGTGCGTCACAAATCCGACGGAATTCCCAGTTCAATACTGTTATGTGAAAATGCGAAGGTCATGATAATCCGCAATATCGATGTGTCAGATGGTCTTGTCAATGGTGTCATAGGAACAGTAACAAAAATAATTGAAGACAACCTTGATATGAAGTCAATAGAAGTGTGTTTTCAAAACAAATCAATCGGAGTGAAATCAGGAATTAAAACAAAAAATGGCAATCTTGTCCAGATACGTAGATGTGAAGAAGAAATGAGAACATTGTCAAATAAAAATTTTGTGAGACACCAATTTCCAATTAGACTTGCTTGGGCATGCACAGCACATAAAGTGCAAGGCATGACAACTGATGAAATTGTTGTTGACTTGAATAAGATATTCTCCGCTGGACAAGCATATGTTGCTTTAAGTAGAGTAACATCAGAGCAAGGTCTTAGCATTTCAGCATGTACAGAAGCAACAATCAAGAAAAAAATATACGCAGACAAGGAAGTGTCTGAAGCACTAATGGAGATGCCACTCTTCTTACATAATGACCAAGACTTAACAGAGTCATCCTTAACGATCATTTTGCTAAACATACAAAGTTTATCTAAAAACTTTGCTGAAATGACCAATGACTCCAGATTTAAAAAAGCAGATATCATATGTTTGACTGAGACATGGTTGACTGAGTCAGTGCCTGTGAACAAATATGACTTTGAAGACTATACTTTACACCATGTTACAAGGAAAGAAGCATACAAAGACACAGATGATTTGTTTCGAATGTTAAAAGCCTCAAAGGGGGGTGGAGTTGCAATATACAATAAGGGGTATAGGAACATTTCAATTCATAGGGTTCCAGTAGACAACATAGAGGGAATGTTAATGAAAGATGAACAAACCAATGTTTCAATCATTGTGATATACAGGCCAAATGTTTACCCCCTGAATAAATTCCATCAAAACTTGGATATGCTCCTGAAAGTCTTGCTCAAAATGACTGGACATAAAATAATTATGGGAGATTTCAATGAAAACCTCCTATCCACAACCAAATCAACACCAAAGCTCATGGAAGAGAATGGTTACCATCAGTTAGTCACCTTTCCCACAACAGAAAACGGGACACTCATAGATCATGTATATACCAACATCCCATTAACACAACTTCAAATTCTTCCATTACCAACATACTTCAGTTATCACGAGGCTATAACATTAACATTAGCCAAAGATGCACAGCTGAAACACTGAATAAATTATCTGTCAATGTCATGGTTTAAGATACAGTCAACTCTGTTAAGGTGGCTCTATACACCACTTTTTGATAACGCAGTATGCAAAAAAGTAAATCTGGAAGCATGAAATTCTAGTACTGGCTGATTTAAAGTGAGGCGCGTTGTATGGGGACCGCTCTTTTAAAAAAATTGTTAAATGAATAGTCTTAGATTTAATTTGTTAATTGGAAAAATCATTACTTACAAGTAAGGTGACACCTTCACGTTGTGTCAAATTATTTATCGAAATAATAAAATAAAGTAAAATTTTCAAATAGTTTCTTTCCGATATTTGACATCTCACAGCGTAGCGCAGTGGGTTAGTAGGTTTGCTTCAAACTTGTAGGTCATGAGTTTGAATCCCACAGAGGACAATTAAATTAATAACTTTCCAAAATTTTCTAAAACGTATTTTTTGGTTGAATACTATGAAAAAGAACTCTAAACCTGTGAAAGGATTTAAATTATAATATACTTTAATCAACATTAATATTGACAGATGTTCTCAACCATTATAAGGGGATGGGAGGTTGGCTTTGAATTTCTCTCAGGTTGGGATACATAAATCCTATCATCGTAGTTAAATTTCCTCTTTATTTATTTGACTTAGTTTTGCATTAAAGCAAATAAATTCACACATATAGGTACATAATGAAATATGTGTGTATATATCATTCAATCGTGATATTAAGGAAATTCCCTTCAACTCAGAAATGGAAAGTCCCCAAGATGTTTGGGCCTAACTGGGACTTAAAATTAGGAACAATAACTCTAACCAGAGGAACTTTCATACCAAATAAAATTTAATAAAAATATTTTTTGTGTTTGTTTGCCATCATTTTCATTCAAATTTTTTATGTCACAGTTATTGAAAAACATTTTCTTATAACATCAAACAGCTTTTCAAGATGATATGTCAACAGAGTAAGAAAATATGAAAATTAATGTTTGTGGGGGAAAACTAACAAAATTGCAATAATAAAATTTCTGATTGTTAAGAAGTATTATATTTATTTTTAGGTGTCCGAAGGAACTATCCATCATGTGACAAGAAAATTTCTCTCAATTTGTTAATACCAGTAGTTAACTTTTAAAAAATTATTTTACAAAAACACAAAAAAAATAAAAAATTCTTTAAAAATACCTTTAGTACCCCTATCATCATTTTAATATTTGATAAGTATATGTTTTGTGGTCTTCTATAGGAAATTGGAATAAAATGTGGGTTAAAAATAATAGATGCATAGCTTTCGATAGGGCAAGGATCTATATATCACATAATTGACCGCATATGAACTAAAATATTGATATCCCAATATCTTACTGAAAGTTAAATCAAAAGATAATGCTTAAAAGATTCATTAATTCTGGTTTCTGACAAATATGACTGTTGTCCCAAAACAGCATGGACAGAGCACATAACTTAACATTTGTTCACTGCAATTTAAAACACTTCCATGTCCTCATACCCATTGGCAAAAATACCGAACGAATGAAATCTGTACTTTATTTATTTCTTGAGAAAAATAATAAAATAATTCGTCATGATAGATTTTGTAATGCAAATTTAAGAAAAATCAAAAGTAATATCTCTCAAATTCTGAAATGTGGTTTGCAATATCATTCACAACTTTAATAGCATTAAAAGAATACTTCATTCACAACAGGCTAGATTTGAATTGGGATCTGATAATCCCTTACTAATAAAATGGATCTATTGGACTTCCATTAATTGCAATTTATGTACTATTTATTCTCAGTATCTGATATCATTCCATTGGAAATTTGCATTAAGCACCAAGTATATAAAAAAAAGCCTCAAATGAAATTGATCGATTCAAAATGATTGAATATGTTGTTGAAGCATTAAGTTGAAAAATGAACTGGAGAATCTTTTTAAACAATGTGTTTTCATTACCATATATTGCCACCCCTCTGCCTAAAGAAATTAATAAAGATAGAGCTATTCTTTTCTAAAGTCCAGGTTCATTATTCCAGTAATTCATAGGTTTTGCACTCAAATTACTGAGTTCTTTCCAGACACAGAAATCTCATTCTGGCCCTCATAAGGTCAGGATTAGCAAATCAATATGTATACTTCATAAGAGTCAGCGGCTACTAAATCAGCCATTTTAATTACAAATTTGCAACCTGTTACTTCAAATAGTATTGTCACTTTAGGCACCACCATTTTGGCTGAAGTGTTTTCTTTCAAATTTGAGTTGCAATAATACGTTTCTTTAAATAAACATTCTAATTCCATAACATTTTCATCTACATACTAAGGTCAATCCAAAAATATGAAAACAATGTCACTCTCCATTATATATTTTTCATAACAGTCATAGCTAACAGATCAATATGTGCACCAACACCTAATTTATCGATATACAAGGTTTTAGCCCCTTTTTGTAAAATATTTTTGTTACCGCCGTTTAAAACAACATGTTTTGTTTCTAAGGTGCACAGTAACGTTAAAAACATGACGTCAAGAGAAAACAGGAACAATTTATAGATATACCCTATCTTCATATAACGCTTAGACTCTTGTAGCTTTCACCTTACAATTTAAAAAGGCACTGTACCATTTAACATCTAGCTAATTTACACACATTCGTTCCAAAATCATAAGTTAGCTCTTCAAAGTTTCCCTTTCCAACCGTGTGTATCTTGGTTAACAATAAGAATAAGCCTGAATGTCAGCTGACATTACTTAAATTTTGACCAAATATTCACAAACATTATACTTTCCTCTGAACTATTTGAATTTCAAAATACAATTAGTACCACCCCCACAAAATGCATTTCAGTTAAACACGAACTTGCAATAATTGTCAACTTGCATTTTGTACCATTGATCATTCCCACAGTTTGTATTAACCTTTAACCAAGATAAAACCACTCTCGCTGCTCCAAAACACCCAGGGACGTCACTGTTTTTAGTCAACTTTAAAGGGAAATATCAGTCTTCATTACTAATGTTCGTTCTTCAAAGAACATATCCCGTCATAATTTGGTAAATAGAATACCATATGACTGTACTTAATTTGAGGTTTCAATATTATATGGGTTTAAGCCCAAATCCTAGAGATAAGCCTTCATCTTTATATTGCTTCATTGTTGACATGACACAAATTTTGCCCGTGCAAAGTGGGGACATTTTTTTGGTATTAGATTCTCTTGTAACTTGTTTGATACTCTTGCTTAATTATGTAATTTCCAAATCAATTTACATTTGGTTGTCCAGTTATGACAAAAGTCTCCCTATTTATGGATTAACCATTGTATGAGGATATCTCATTGTAAATGAAAATATTTATAAGCTTTAAGGTATGACCATTTGTGAACATTTCCCAATAACTGTCCATGTAAATACCGGTACATAAAAGAGAAAACAAGTCATCAGAAATAAAAACAAAGTTTATTTCAACAGTAAATCATGAATATCATAAGAATTGCCTAGTCTGCTAAGAACCTGCATTTCACAAATTGGAAACCACCATTAACAGCATAATTTACATTTATCAAAACCAAATAAGATATTTAAACATTTTCATAGTTTACCCTCCCATCAAGTATACAGGCAAAAACTTAAACTTTATAATAGATTCAATAAAGCTTAAAATTTATCACATCAGCACAAGCACCAGTTTTAGGTTCAATTGAACAAATTTAAACCCTGGATCCATATTTAACGGTATACCCAGATTTTCCAGACACTTTCCCACAATTCTTCATATGTTAAACTCTTGACATATAACAATCAAAACAATAACACTTCAAAAACCATCTATAATAACTCTTACAAACAAAAATTAAAATAATAAATAAATGTCCAAAAACAAAACTATACTAAAAAAAACAGCACTACTAATATTTACAACACCTTCAATCCTTCAGTCACCTTAAATATAGTTGAAGCAGTGTTCATATTTTTAAAAAAAATTGTCAAAAATAACATACGTCTTCTCCCCTTAAGCTTTTCAATTCAATTATAATCTCATTTTCATAAAAAGAATACATTATAAACATATCACAAAAATCCAAAATATTACCCACTGGAACTGGAGTTTTAAAATTTCGACCATTTCCAAAATCATTGTCTCGAACTAAAACAAGCATACTCCACATAGATAGAAAACATTCAACTGTCCAACATATTCTGCATTAACAAAAACAAATATTACACTACACATCTATCTTAGTCTATGGAACACAATTCAGCTCAAGCAGGCTTTCCAACCTATCCAAAATACATCCATTAACAATCAAACCAATCTTCCCACATTTCACATTCTTTCCTTTAAATAAACCCCATATCAAATGACAATCACAAAACTTCTCAAGACAAAAACAAAATTAAAATGTTAATGTATCTTCACAGGAAGTAAAAGAATCTACAAATTACGACAAAAAAGCTAAATTTTCATTGTGACCAAAAAAGCAAACAATACGACATTTACCACTCTCAACGATTTCATCAAGAAAAACACAAAGTAATGTCCCTTTACAGTAAATAAAAAGAATCTGCAAATTACAACAAAACAGCTAACTTTTCATTGAGACTAAAAAAGCAAACAATAAAACATTTACTTCTCTCAAACGATTTCAACACAAAGTAATGAAGAACCACTCCTTAACCCTTCCATTTCACACAAATAAACTTTCTCAAACTACGGACCACTTCCATTTCACACAAATAAACATTCTCAAACAAGGGACCACTTCCATTACACACAAATAAACTTTCTCAAACAAGGGACTAGTCAAATAACATGAATATGAGTTAAATCTTGAAAATGGCACTAACAGATCACTGTTCTTAAGTAGAACTCTAAATTCTAACAAACAAAAATGAAAAAAATCTCCTGAAGCCAATGAAGCCTTACATACACAAACCAAAACTTCAGTTTATTGATTTACAAAATCAATCCAACATGAGATCCCAGAAAAAGTAAATCTCTAAATACAGTAACAAACAAAAAAATATCATCTCATGAAGCCTATCATACCCAAATGAAAACTTCAGTTTATTGATGTACAAAATTCAATCTAATATGATTACAGTAAAAAGGTAAGTTCTAGTGTCAACACCATGGAAGAGCTTATATATAATCATTTCAGAACTTATAATTTTAAAGATTACAACTTCATATTTTAGAACAACATTCAAAGGAAACCAACAGCTAAATAATCAACCCTAAATAAACACCTTTTAAAATAAAGCTTACCCCAAACTGCAAAAAAAAACCCACCCAATAAAATAAATGAACATCAAACAGATTCAATTTTGAAGAGCTTTTCCTGAGACAGAAATGGAAAAAATACAAAGATCAAAACAAAATACTACAGTGTAATTAGAATCAACTTTAAACATTTCCTTTCAAGGAGAAATTTGTCTTTGAGCAAAATCTCGAAAAGTATCTACAATGACATACATGTTCAAATCAAAACAGGAGAGACTCCTAAATCCATTTTAAAGAAAACAAATTGACATGTTCATAAAAAAGCATCCCATTCAAACAATAGCCGACCCATCGAAACAATGTTTACTTGAAAAGTAAATTGTCAATGTCCTCAGTAACTACCTCTGCTTCATTATCAATGTCTTTCTCTTCCTTATCCTCACCAAGTAACTCATCCTCTGGTAATTTGTCTTCACCAACAACTGCTACCATCTTATCAACATCTTCAGCTACCATGGCTACGACATCTTCTTCCCTAAAATTAATAACAAAATAAATACAACTTCAATGCAAAAGTTTTCATAGTTGTCATATCTTCCCCTAGAAAAACCAATCAAAAATCATTAAAACAATTATCATATATATATATTCATCTTAATTTTCCATTAATGATGCTGCTTTTGCTTCAAAACTCTAAAAATGAAAAACTAAGTACCAGGTAATACATGCACCACAATCATCACCTAAATATTCCTTCAGCAAAAGAATAACCATGCATATATCAACTCCTGTAAAAAAACAATCCTTAAAGGTGCTTGGACTTGGACTTCACTGCAGCTAAACAATAAATCCACAGATTGTCAGTTCAGATAAGATTTTCAGACTGCATCTATATATGAAACTGGTCCTAATATTCATGCCAATAAAATCAATGCACGGGCTGAGATTGAAATAAATTCATCTTTTTAACAAAAGGGTGAGCTAACACTTACTGCAGCCATCATAAACACACAGAAGTAGATTTCAAACCCATTACATTAAATATCTCAAACAATAAATAATTTTCATGAGTTCACAAAATTTATATTCGGATATGATTTTGTCATTTCAGAATGGTAAATCTGTGTGTGCTTTACATCCAAACACACAATACTGAACAACTGTACTTATATATCATTCCTGTATAAACTGTAATTTCAATTTTGATGTGAGAAAGAGATCATGCACAATTAGAAATAATGGCTCTGTTTAGTAGCTATATATAGTCGTTTTTCTCAACCAAGCTAGAAAAACAAATCTGAAACTGTTTTCCAAACTCAACAGAAAGGGCCCGGAAGGTTGTTCATAATAAAAATAGCTATTTGTATTTTAGAAATTACTCATCAATCCAACAGTCAAAGACATATGCTATACTGTTAACTTTTTGCATTCAAGTACAGGTTGAACAAAAAATGACCACAAAACTTCAGCTCATATGTAGATGATAAAATGAAGTTGACACAATACACTGTATTTACAGAAATAAACCCAGAATGCCCCGCTGCGAAGGAAAGCATATATTGCAGCCCAGTAAAAAGACTAATGTACTTGCTAGCAAACCAATTAATTGGCAAAAAAGGAAATATGTGAATAACTCAGCATTCATCTGAATCATGAGACTCACCACAGAATAAACACATTTGTAACATAACATTCTTTCAAAATTAACTCTAGAAAACTCTATTACAACAATGATTCTCTTATTCACCATCTATCAAATGAAGTGTTTGCATCATTGACAATAACAACAACAGCAAAAAGAATGCTTCTTTCCATCCAGCTCAGCAATTTACAAATGTTATCACTTACATACACATATAAATGCTAAAGAAATTAGAACACATCCATAAAACGTAAATCAAAATATAACTTATACTTACAGAACTGTAATTACACTCCTCCTCTTCCTTCCCTTCACATGTTTGTTTTCGGCAAAAACTCCACCTGGGAAAATGTCACTCAGCTGCTCCGTTGAGCAGGAAAGCATCTCATCATTTATCAAAATTGATGTGTTTGACCTAAATTAAAAACAAAGATATGAGTATAACTGACATAAATTCAAAACATTTAACAAGAGACCCAGTGACCACATCGCTCACCTCATTTACAACAGCTATAACTCTGATCAAATCAGCATTACAGAAACAAAATCAATATATCTTGACAATAAGGAACAGATGCCATGATGAATCTTGCATAAATCTTTAAAAATTAGCTAATATTTATCCACATTTCCTTATGGGAAATACCAAGACCCTATTGTACTTTTCTTTATACATACGCTGGAACAGTACAGCTTATTGCCAAAAATTTAAACTTTTACTTTTCTTTTCCCATATTTCTTGATACTTTCAGATAAAACTTAACACTTTAAACTGAACAACTTATATATCCATCTGTTACATAATATCAAATTTATAACCCGAAACATTTTGATTTGTGATTTCAGCTTGCCCATACATTACCAAATTACAAAATTTGTACCATTTATCAGCTTCATGGAAAAAAAACATCGTGAAATCCCTCTAGATGTTAAGATTATACTCAACAAACTGTAACTTAAGTTTACACCCCCTGTGGGGTCTGACTTAAGGTCATTCAAATTTTGATACATGACCAAAAGTCATAGAATTATTCAAATGCTAACATATGGTAATATTTTGATACATGATCTAAAGTCATAGAATTATTCAAATGCTAAGATACAAAATCATAGACTACCTAATACATAATTGTGCAATCACATACAAGTTAATTTAACTCAATCAATCACTGCAAACTCTACTCCTTTTCAGCTTTGTATCCCGCCTTCCGGTTTTATAAAAATCTACCACTTTTCAACAAAATACATTCCTTGTTTTGATAGATAGCCATTTTGAAAGTCACTGTTATCAACAATTTTGTCAGGTTTGAATTAAGCACCACACTTTGAATAAAAGGGACACAAATGCTTTTCAAAGTCGACTGAATATCAAGTTTTCAAGCATGTGTTCTACATCGAACCAAAAAGAAGCCACTTCCCATGATTACATCAATTAAAAGACATGTCAATATAAACATCACAGACGAAAAAGAATTAAGCTTTGCAATTCCACACGAGCTTTAACAATGGCTGAATATATCTTTCATCTTGACCATAACAATAAACTCAATTTGCAGTTAATTGTAATGGTGCATGATCAAATTTGATATTTCTACAACTTACTCGTCAAAAGAAACACCATCAATGACTCCGGAAAACTCATCTTCAACGTCAATGTTCTACAATACAAGATGATTTAAATATAAAATCTATAAATAAATATCCTAGTAGTTACTACCATTAACAAACAACACATTTAAAACATTGAAAATCTTTCATTCAAGTACATGCAATTTCAATTTAGAACAAGTAGAATTGACCTTTCATAAATTTAAACTTTTCAGTTTAATTGAAATTTAAGAAATCTTTGACCACAGTCTTGGACAAGAACAATTTAGTTTAACGATTATAATTCCAAAACTAATTAATTCACGACAAAATGATTTTCACTTTCAAAGCTACACTCTATGATACCCATTAGAGAAAGAAATTGAAAATAACACACCTAACAGTTTGACCTTGATCTAAATCTTAATAAAGTGCTATTCTGGTCTAAATGCAAAATATGAGAGTAAATAGTATGCGATTTATATAAAACTAAATACTTATTCTATACATAAATCTACAAATACTACAACCATGCACTTTTAAAAATGTTGAATGATAAGATCAACTCCCATCAAACATTGTCATCTGTCAAATATGACTCGACATCATCAATAAAAATAACCAATATTACCTTAACTTTTGTGCTCGCAGATGAGTTTAATGATCTCCTGCCCTGGTATAAATCCACGTGCACGCAGGAGATCTCCACAACGGAACCACTGAAAATCCTTAAGGATGCCAGCTCTCCCCATAATTTAACGTCCACTGTTGCATTACCGTCAGATAGAGTGACAATCTTTCTTTTTGTTTCATTTGTCTCAATGATGCCCGATACCTTAAACACACCAATAAGAAAAATAAAAATGCACATGCACCAAACATTTGCATTCAATACACCAAACAAAGGTGCTGTGACAAATACCATCAAGGTGACAAATATGATTAAATGCATTTCATTACCCCTATACCAGTTGGAAGAAAACATTTCAGGTAACAAATTTACAAACTAATTCATCAAAATATGAATAACTTTAGTTCAATATGCCGATAAATGACATAATAATTGAAGCCTAAATCAAAAACGAAATTAAAAGAAAAGCACATATAAATCCATTAAGAAAGCAAAAATTGTGGTAATTTAAGTATTTGCTTTCAAACATCATATCGGCATCGTAAAATCAACGTCCTTGTGTAATACTTCATGTCATATCAATAAGGGGAATAATAAAGCCAATGCACAAATTACCGGTAACCATTAAGTTTGCAGAAAATAGATAGAGCTTTCAAATCCTATCTTTCAACAATTCATATACTAGTAGATACATCAACCCATCCAAACATAAAGGTATTTCTCTATATATGTCTATATCAGCTTCACTCAACAATCAAATCAATACATTAAATTAGGTCTTCAACATCAAGCCCACTATAAGTCATCAGAATATTTCAAGACTCTGGTCGATGCAAAAACCTCAGTGTGGCTATCACTTTTTAGTTTTTACAGAAGACATCAATCACTTCCACAATATGTAAGATTCTTATCTCTCAAAATATCACAACAACTTACATTAGACACTTCTCCTTTCACTGACACCCTCATTTTGTTGTCCAGTGACGCAATCCTCCCCAGCTCATCCACCATTGGTGGATTTGTAAACTTCCTCACAACATTTTCGTCCATGGTGGAGGGTCTCTTAGTGTGCATAACCTGAAATTAACACAAAGAGAATTGTCAAAATCAGTAAAAATATGCTAAAAATATAGCTCCATCGACAACCTCATGTCGTAGATCGGGGGTTCGTTAATATTTATTATTATTAGCATTTCGATCCCGATGTGATTTAATCTATTAGTTTGGTAACGCCTACTTTATACAATAGCCAATAACATTAATGACAGTTGTCTGTTCTCTTTTCCGTATATAAACCCATGTAAGTCCTTATTTGATGAGGGAGACGGCTGGTGTCTCTTGTCTGTCTATTTGAGGTCCCTGTTAAAGTTCAGTTTTAGGGTTGCACAGGGGATTTTAAGTACCTGCTATTGACTTGTGTTCTTATGGAATTTTTTCTGGGATGTTGAACTGTGATTAATAGCTTTAGATAGTGAAATTTTGGAACAAAATTAACCTTTCATATTCCATATTTCTTAATCACAGTTCAACATCCCAGAAAAATTTTTTTCAATATAAGACACTAAAATCTCCCTCATGTTTGAAAACAGCATTTTTCATTAACCATTACGATGATGAAAAACACCATAAATTTCCTTTAATTCCTACAATATCCCTGTAAAAATGGCAATATTTATGTTATTTCCTGACCTCCCAAACGAATATTCAGAAAGTACCAGTATTTCATACCAAACAGATCAGTAAATTTTTGAAAACCAGTATTGAATAAAAACTAACCACAAAAATGCCTTTCATAACCCTCACATATGACACTCCCATTATGAAATTTGAATTCTAAAAGCAACAATACAATGTCACAATATTAAAATACAACATATACACTATCCATTTTTTAACCAACCAACTTAAAATTTACAATAAAACTTCAATCTTCATGTAATGGAATAAACCCACACAAAGATATAAAAATTCAAATACACCCCATTTACAATAAAACTTCAATCTTCATGTAAAGGAATAAACCCACACAAAGATATAAAAATTCAAATACACCCCATATTAAGTATACCACATTGAAAGAAAAATCTACTCACCACAGTGTTTTGCCCGATCTTTACTGTACCATCTTGCAGCGTGGCGAACTTCAACAAAATGAAGCTCATCCCTTCCCTAATGGTTTGCAAATGCTTCTCATTTACCACTATTGAAATGACGGTCTTGAACGAAGAGGCAGATGACAGGGCAAAACCAGTTCCAAACATCCCACCATTGGCATATCTCCTCACTAACAAATCTTCCATAATGAACAGTGTCAGTGGTGACGGTCCCTACCAAAACAATAAACAATACGAATTATAGTCTAGCTAGCTTAAATTGATGATTTTTAATAAAAATAAACATACCTGTGAAAGAAAAACAGTTGAAATTAATCGATAAAAGAAATATATCCAAGATATTTTTATTGAACAATTATCATTCTTCACGCTAACAACTTCACAGGATCAAAAACATAATTTCTTATGCTGAGTAGCAAATAACATTTTGAAACCCAGAGGCCATGTGGGTTCCCAACTTTTCAACCAATACAAACCCACAATAATTTTACCGAGCCCACAGATATTCACAATGAAGTTAGTTTACAATATAAAAATATATCACTGTAGAATAAAAATCATTAAATTCCATTAATTAATTTGAATTAGATTCATTTCATTAAATCTAATTTTATGCATGCATGTGTATTGATATGTACATTTTAGAGAGGAATTGTTTTTCAACAAATTAATAGTTAAAGACAAGTTAAAACATCTCACAAATTTATAACAAGTAAATTAAAACTTCATTTACCGGTAATCAGATAATACAATGATTTCTAATTATATATTTATACTCATGTAAACCCCACAATCTGCAATCAGTTTAATTAATCTTTATATTCAAAAAATTAAGCCAGCAATGAATAACAATTTATAAACTGAACTGACCCTGACCCAATTTTCAATGAGTCTATGAATTAGAAGCTTGTTTTTCTTTTTGCTCTCTTCATTAAATGTTCTAGCACAAAGTAAATTTGAAAAACAAACTATTTATTTCCACAACTCTATATTAAAAGAAATCTTTACAAATTCAGCTATTCACATAACATATACAAATTTTCTTCATCATTATATGAGTTTTCATCATATTACAGACATGCAATATATTTCCAATAAATTTAAATTAATTTTAAGCTGCTTGTTCCAATTTTATATCAAATTTTGTGCCCACTTTTAAACGATGGTTATGCTGAGTATATCTATAATAATAGACATTGCAGTAGTTTTTCCAGTCAATTAAGCCAAATTTCAATGAAAAATGTACAACATCTGTTAACAAAACAATTAATTGTCATAAAAACGTATCAAGATTTTGTATTGATAATTCTCATGTTAAAGTCTGCCACTGATACCGAGACAATAACTGTTGTATTGATATGACTTCGACATCACAAAAATAAAGGTTATAACGTTAAGGCCTATTACAAATAAACTTGTGTGCAATCAATTTTGTTCTCCAACATTTCTGAAGTTTCCATTCTTTTCAAAAATGCAGAGCATGAAAGATGAATAATTAACCCCAATCCTTCGGATGATGAAATCAAACAATTCTGTTTTGTAAACATTACCATGATGCATTTCGGTTTCTTTTTTCATCCGATTTGCTTAAAGAAATAATTTATATTTACTTTGAATATGCATTTCTTAAGGATCTCAAATAATTCAGCAAAACTAGGAGAAAGTCCATAACTTCTTAAGATAAATGGTTTGTATATAATAATTTTTCATACCGTAATAACAAAAAAGTCAGACTTAGCAAACTCATTTTAAATGGGTTGGTCAACGCTCTTCAATCCAACCTAGCCTTATAAACAAAATTGAGTGTTTAGGGTAACAACGATGAAAAATTAAGTTAGGTAGTTAGGGATTTTTCATTAATATTATATAATTTTTTCCTGCATGAATCCTAAAAATGTTAGTTTGTGTTATATTTAAAACAGATTTCTTATTAGAAATAACATAAAATTCACAATCAGATAAAAACAGAAATCTACAAATGGTAGGACTAGGACATTTTTGTAGATTAGGTCGGGTTAACCAAAACACACAACTTCCTTTTTTAAGGCCCCATCTTTAATAAATTGGATCAAAGTGAATACGTCATACCTACATCCCATTTCTGAACATCCCAACCATTCTAATTTATAAATTTAGTCTTTAAAAAATTTTTAAATGGACTTGGACACAATATGAGATCAAAATTTTATTTTCATTTTTACATATATTAAGTCGTTCACATGCGCATCTTAAATGATTGTCCAAAATTTGAATGTAAGAAGTCAAATAAGTTATAAGAGGAATACAGGTGTCAAATCATCGTTATGTAAACAAAGCTTGAGTCTTATATTTGTTTACAATAATGTAAAGTAAATTAAAGACATTATCATTTCTCTGACAAAATTCCTTGTGACAACCAAGATAAACTATGAACATTGCTTGTAACTAGTTTGTGGCATCTAAATTTTGATGAAACAATAAGTAATACCCATATCAACAATCCTAGGAATGAAAAATAGTAAAATTTGAACTCAAATGGTGTCCAAATCCCTTCAAAAAGCTTCAGAGAAATCATATATAACCATGCATTCAATAACTTCCATCTGTCGCTCTCTAAAATACAGATTTGCAAAGATTACATTCACTCTATCATATTATCATGACCAAATCTGCCCTAACCAAGAACTCACACCCCTAGCAATCATTCAAGAAAATCATTCTTCTGTTACAACTCACACAAATCTTACCATGAATTAAACTTATCATCTACCAGGTCTGATAAAAAAAAAACCCATAAAATTTCTTCAAATGATAAATAAAAAATAAGACTAAACACAAACAAAATACATCATTGATATATCTTGAAAATACAAAAGCGCTAATCCCAGTTCTTTCAAGACCAAAAACAGAAATCTCCTAATTTTTATTTAGATGCATTTCGTCCCCATTACCTTGTAATACAACTTATATTTCAAACGACACCTTATTTAGTTCACATCACCCTTCCATCAAATTTTAACCTTCAGGGAAACACCCAACTATACTTCTCCAACATTACTCTCACACTAAATGCACAAAAAATTATTTATATAGGCCTTCCCACTATAACAAACTTTCAATTTTTGCATGTCAAAATTTAATTCCACTACCCTAAACAATATTCTGAAGCAAACAACATGTATGAAGTATCAGTACCCATCCACCCAGACCTTCCCTTACACCCATCCAGATTGATCTTTAATACATAAATCAAATCTACTTAAAATTCATTAAAAGCAAATAAAAAATCCACCCAATGAAACAAAAATAACATAACCAAAGTCTATATCCAATATTCTTGAATGCACAAAATAAAAAAAATAAAACATTACTGCTAAAAATACTTATCCACCAACCCCTACCTTCATCAATGAAAAGCAAACATACACCACAATGTCAAACACAAATTAAATTAACTTAATTCTTTTTTATAAAAATTAAAGAAAATAACCTACCTCATCAGTCTTCAGTCGCTTTGAAGATGTAGCCATAACGAAATCCAATGCACAATCCAAGTTTCACTGTGATGCAAGTACTCTCAACAACGGTCAGCGGGGAACTGACCTGTGGGCATCGCCTTATATAGGAATCGACGCGGACGTCGTTGAAAACACCCCCCAAAAATATCGACAATGGCTACCCGTTGCGGTTTTGTGTTTCTTGCCGTAGTTTCACCTCAAAATATACCGTTAATTAATGAAATAACACATACAAACTATATATCATTACAACCGGAATAAAAATTACTCTTCAAATATAATAAACGGTACAACAAAATGATATACATGAAAAAAAAATCGAGGATATTCTAACAAAAACCTACCCGTTCATCAGTATCTCATCCTCCATTTTCAAACCATTTCTTTGAAAGACGCATTAATGGTCAAGTTCAAACACTTCCAAGATCATGGTACATCCGAAAGAAATATGGTAAACAAGAATTTTGGTTGAAATTCGACGATAACAGAATATTTTGAACACAAAATCCAAGATGTAACAAACACAAAGACAAAACCAAATATGTGGCATATATGTTTTGCACCACAACATACCGAGTCTGAATACAATTTCCTCAATCCATGAACATTACAGAATATTTGTAAAACCGCGTTTTCAAACTCATACCGGAAATTACGACGTGTTCTATAAAAAGAACGGAATATACAAACAGGTAACGTAATCCAGGTTAACTTTGATTTGAATCATCACCTTGCTTTCAACACACAGAAAAAATGGCATTGAAATACAAGATATTACATAAAAATAACGTATTTATATCATGCATATCAAAAATCAATGCCGATAGATCAATAAATATCCGCACGACCCCCCCCCCCCCCCCCCCCTTTACGTCTGCGAGAATACTCCGCCAGGTAGCGCAGTCGGCAAATATTCCCATGTTTTCACGGGGTCGCACAAAATTGGACTCGTCATCTACATTTTATAAACTTTGCAAAGATATAAGGACAAAAATGTAATGAATCAATCTATAAATGATTTGGATTATAAAATTCACCTTCAGTAGTAACATTCCCGAAAAAATATAATAAAACAGTAAATCATCACCCTTAAACTGTTAAATTTCCACCCCTAATCCAACAGAGTGGCTAATAATAGCTTTCATTACCCACTCATCAGTTCAACTCAAAAGGAAATTAAAAAGTTAATAACAAATGCTGGGAAAACAATAACATTAATCATCAAAGATACCCAACAATTAAAAAAAACCTCTGCAAAATTCCTAATAAAATTAAAACAACATTATCCTTAAAACTGGAAGTTTGAATGAAACATTTTATTTGTCTATCTATCATGTACATATAGATCAAACTGCCGCCCCTCTGAACCATAAAATCACTATTAACACTATGTAATGATTAATAAAATCACGAGCTAGAATTTACACTTAATATCTTCTTGTTCGTAATTAAGGAACACCTTGGACGCTTCTGAATATTTCTGTATTACTTACGATAGTTAAAAGTTAGTAATTTTAATTTCTATCTTTATCGAGTTCCCATTGCCATTGAAATATCGGCCGGGATATTCCTGCTTTGTATGTCTAGACATGGTTATGATAACTTGTGTATATCTTATAAACTTCTATTGTCTGTTCATCTTGAGAAAAACCCTGGAACTAACACAGAATACACAAGATATACACAAGACATGTCTCATATGCCCAGGTGTACATCAAAATCCCTAAAGGTGTTGAAACTCTTAGAATACATGATACCATAGGTTCATTAATTAAAGATGTGATTCATAACTAATTATCAATTCTCAAAATATCACATTATCACCTTGGGATTTGAAAATTTACGTTTACAAATCAAAAATCAAAATAACTCAAATAGTCTTATTCAAAATTTGTAGCAACGTTTTGCTGATTTGAGAGCAACTTAGGTAAACTTATGTTCGGACAATCGTAAAAATTAAAGATACAAATTTTACGATAAAGTCATAATCAAAAGTAGATTTTACAAATCGTGGGCACTCAATTCTTGAAAATAAAAAAAAATAAAGTGAAAAGATCAAAACTTTCGGGCGATGGTTAATAGATTTAGAATATAATAAATCTGGTCAACGAATATCCAAATTAAACTTAGGTACGATCGATCGTGAAACTTTTAACAGTGATTAGCTGTGTAAAACAAAATCGAATTAGAGCATTTTAGGACGCTTAAGACTCACAGGTGCTTGAGGACAGGATCGACATCGACCCCCCCCCCCCCCCCGCCCCAATATATAGACCCCCGGGACTCAATTTCTCTTTTTTATTAAATTATCCTTTTATCACATATTTCTAAACTAATTTATTCATCCATTGCCCAAAATAATATAAAACAAACATTTTTGAAAAAAATCAGACCCTCTGTACATATACTTGTATTATATGTAGAGGGTCTGATTTCTAAAAAAAATATTTGTTTTAAGCAATTTGGAGCAATGAATGTATAAATCAGATTAAAAAATGTCATAAAAGGATAATTTAATGTAAAAAATAATAATAAAGTCCCGGGGGTCTATAATCTTGGGTAATGGACGGGGGGGGGTCGATCCTGTCATCAAGCACCTGTGTTAAGGATAATATCCCAAGTATAAGTTAATTGAGATACCATCGCCAATTAAATTCAACACTAATATTGTGTGCCCATTTTGGGACACTCGTGAAAATAATCAAAACTTGGATACTAACTGCTATAACGCGTTCAAAAAGGGCAACGATAATTCAAATCAGAACAATCCAAATTTGATGCGAACGTGAAAATTAAAAGTTAATGTAAGGACAATTCCAACTTGAAAGGCGTTAGAAAGATATCTGGTGCGCTTGTGAAAAGAAATGGAGCTCTCCAAAGTAAAAATTGGGGCACTCATGCATGGGTAACTTTGGCTTTGGCAAACTAATGCACTAACCCCTTATTTAATGCGTTCTGAGTGAATTCAATACCTTAATACAAAGCTCGCTCTTTCAAAGAGAGTCGCCTTCTCAATTTACATATATCTAATGAATAATCACACTTTGAATCTAATCTTAAAATATGGGAGCAGCTCTACAACGGTGTATACTCGTACATACAGGCTGACTAAAATCAATTTTGAAATGAAATCAAAACTTAAATAAATATTGCTTAAAAACATTATTAAAAAAATAGAATTTATGTAATTAAAATCTATGTGTGTATTTATATATATATATATATATATTCAATTGCTTATCATTTCCACATTGACGGTCAAGATTCCCACGGAGTCTTGCAGGTGTCAGGTGCAAGTTATGTAATTACACCCATCTCCCAGACGCCCTTTGGACTATTACGTAACCACAAATTCCTACCCTCTGTATACCAACAGCCAATCAAAATAAAAGACATAATCACGTGCTTAAACTCAGACAAAGAATAACCAGTAAAAGCCTTACAAGTAATAGCTTTCCAAAACACATGCATCAATAAAAATAAAAATCAATGGAAGCATGCATGTATCAATTGGGATATTACATAATAAATGAATTTAAATTTTCGACGCTAATCATAAATTTATAGATGAACCGTGCATATCTCAAAAAAAATCTTCAGTCGTCCCTTTCGATCTAAGTACATGCATGTACATGTATATCATATGACTGTAATTAAATTATTCATAATTTCAAATAATTTTGAAATGAACATGTACCAATATCACATAACAGTATATAAGCTTGACAATTGAAGATACTCAGTCAAATTTTAAAATTGTTCCTGTTATATATGAATGCAAAAACTATGGCATTTTACATAGACTCTCTTTTTTTCTTTTACATTACTCTCTCATGCCTGGAAACATGGGTTTCTGGATGCTAGACATTATGCAAACCTTCCCTACCTAAACCAAAACGGCAAAACGCTCAATAATGCACTGCACTCTGAAGTTGAAATAGATGTAAAATAGATAGTGATCAGATAAATGTTTATAAAATACAGTTGTATACACACGGAAAACGTTCAAAAAGTTCTGGTTTATTGACAAATAATGATGTTTGCACATATCGATTTTCAAAAAATGGACCACACCTCTCCAAATTGCTAAATCCGCATCTGTAAGTGTTTACTGAAAAAATAGGTGATGGAAGAAGCGCCCCATCCCTAGGTTACGTGTCTGTGATTATTACACAGGATTTCTCATGATTCCAATTTGGACTCGTCCACTCATCGGCGCGCAAAAATTACGAATGGGACAAATTATGGCGCGAAGTCCTGCTTCCGCGCAATGACTGATGGTTTAAATGAGCTCATCCATCAGCATAAATCCATAGGGAATGGGAAAAATAACTCTTTGACATTTGTTTTGTAACAACTCCTGAATATTATGTTTTAGAAGATAACTATCGAATATTAACTTTATTTTGGACTTCATCATTAAACTTCAACATCTCTTTTGTAACAGATGAACATTTCAGTAGTGATAAACACTTTTTGGACTCTACGTGTGATTTCAATAAGACAGAGTCCCATGTCTAAAGGTATCCGGCTGCTAATCTCTTTAAAAAAAACCTTGAACAATCATCAGTTTTTCATATCTTGGACATCAAATACCCACTGAGTTTATCTAAGAATTTAATATCTGTGTACCTTTCACTCAGCTTCCAAACGTCATCACCAATCAATTCATACTCATTGATCAGATTCTTATATATAGTTATGTACAATTGTCAAATCGGCAGTAGGGAATAAGGCGGCCAGCCTCGACCACGTCCGACCCACACAGAGTATTGAGTCCGGAGGCCAATACTGGTTATATCCAACTCGTTTGTAACAAGTCTGTCGGCTGAATTGTTATAAAGTTATATTCGTTCAGTCTCGTCCAATAAATGTGGAATCCTCATCAATTACATATATATATATATATATATCTTTATGACAGTTACAGAAAACACGTGTGTTTGTTTTGAATTAAGTGGGCGTGTCGATATTACATATTGATTCATCTGGCTGTTTACGGGTGTTTACGGGTGAATAGGGTGAATTATTCCGTGCTACGTATGACTTGTATACATATAAAGCACAATTTGTTTTTTTTTAAAAGTTATTGGAAGTTCGATCGATGCCTCTTTACAACAGGCTATCCCCACCCACCCCTCCCAAATGATAACATTAAATTTCTGTAAGTTTTTCGTTTCTACATGATTTTTTCTTCTCTTGAAGAATGACTATGCTTGTAACTGTTTATGAAAGTAAAGAGACTGAGAGCCGTTTCCTTTATAATCATATCATACATGTATTATGATTATTAAAGTCTGTTGCATTCGCACATGCGAGCTTATCCTATAAATTATGTGTTTGTGTTTTATTTTATAAATAATTAAAGCTATACACGCTATAATTTACGTCAATTTTGAGTGACAGTAATAACGCATGTGTTTGTCTACTTATAAAAGTTATCCATAATCTGTAAATTACAATGGTGAATTCCATCTCGTTACAAAGATATAGATTAATAATTGTTTATTTTCCTGCCAGGAAAATATACCTTTTCATGAATATTGATGAAGGAAGAGCGAAACCGACCTCATTGCGCATGTCCGCGGACAACTAGGTGGTCGTTATTGTTTGCCTAATTAAATATCCAACATCTCTTTAATATGCTTAACAGTTGTTCATCTGAAATACATACAAGTATAATGAGTAAAATACGTTTGTCATTCACGATACCCTTACTTCTCCATTAACAGTCATAGGATCTATATATAGTACATAGGGGAAACACACAGGTCTACGTCATTTTTTTAAAGGAAGTATTTATATCTACTCACAGGCTTGTATTTTTTTCTTTTGTTTGTACTCGTTTATCGGACAAATTTATGCTTTACTGGAAATATCCATTCCTTTGTGAACCTATCACAATTATGAAGATGTTGACCTTTCACCAGTTTTGGTATGATAGACTAAATTTAGCTGTCGATATCACGTGATAAATTGATATTCACGAAGAGGCATTACTTTCCTGGCAGGAAAATAAATATTTTTAATTGTTTAATATTTGATATATTTGTTACGTGATCGAATTGAGCATTATAATTAACGGCATAAAGGTTACTTTCATTAGTAATTAAACACATACATTCCTCCATTATTCAAAATTGACGAAAATTATAGAATGTATAGCTTTAATCTTCGATTGAACTGGTGAATAAGAACATAACTCTGGAACTGTATACTGGCGGACAATCGGTAATGCTTGTTTTACCATATGGTCTACAGCGCGCATACGACTCATACTTTGTATGAGTTTCCGCCAACATTCCCTCACCCTATTCGTACTGCACACCGCGGATGCAGTTCCAGACGAATTACCAAGCACCGTGAAAAAAAAAGCGGTCACAGATTTCGCCACAAAAATATCACTAACCATATCGGTCGGATCGTTGTCAAATCCAATAAATTAGATTTGACCACGCCCCGATCGCAATCACCACCTCATATATTCAAAGAATGATATCTTATTACTCATATTCATTTTATTTTTAAAATAAATAAATATCAAAAAAAATTTACAACCACTTTTTCCTTTCATGTACCACTTGATATGAATTACAACGCAGAGCAACCAATACCGATTTCTCCGATTGCATATAAGACACGCCCATTTCATGTCGCTCATCTCTTATGAAATCATTCGGCTATAGGCTTCAAAATTACCTCTTAATGCTATCAATGACAACATCAGAAGAAAAGAAAAATAATTTCAAATCAAAATATATCTCTATACATCACTAACATTTACTAGATTTACAAAATTAAGACACAAATGAGTTTCAAACTAAACCTATTTCAGCTCAAATTTACTCAGAGAAAATCGTCCTTAAACATAATGTCATCTGCATTTATTAATCTTCATTTTTTGCATAAAGTTGACACATGCACCTCATATTGATTACGACGATAAATGGCTTATAAAAAAATCGTTTTGAACGTTCAAACACATAAAGCAATAACAAAAACTAAATCGCAAAAAAGATCAAAGGTAGGAGTATGGGTCTCAAATGATGTAAACCCCCAGAACAAATCAATAGACAGAAATCAACAAACCAAAATCAACAACTTTTGAACCATGAAATTAATCTGTTTATAAACTTCCACACCTCAAAACAGAAACTTGTTTCTGTATTGCTGATTTTGAAATGGGTTTTCAGTTAATAATATAGAATTACCTCACGCTGCTATGTTAAAGCTACCCCTGCTCCTCATAGAACATGTCATCATAACCAATTAATATTAATCAGTTTGATAACATATTGGCGCTTCTGATTTGTCGAAAAATTTCTTTCATCCCTGTATCAATAAAATTTCTACCAGTCATCTACTTTTCTCAACTGTTCTGATTTAACACTATTTATAGAACGGGAATATTCAAAATAAACATGGTCAACAAAATGTAAAATTGTACCTATTTATTTGTCAGCAAACAAAATACAACATTATAAAGATGAAAAATTGAAAGTTATACCTTTAAAAATGAACAAAACACATTATCCAATTTAGTAAAATAATACTTAGGCGTCTCTTCACGATTTCGTCTGCTCGAAACCAACGATCAACATTTACGTCGAAGCTCGCTGTTCATATAAACCCATACGCTTTCACTCCAATCACAGAAACACTGCTGTGCAAATTTGGTAACGGTTATTTTCAACTTAACGCAGGCACTTGATCGGTCATAAGAATAAGCATCGCAAAACAAACCTATGAGTAATGCATCACCTCGCTCTGCGTATTCCCAGCTCCAGATATATCACTTATCGATATGTACCTCACTCGCTATCAACAAAATTTGCAAAACTCGCACATACATACTATCCTTTGTTGACAGATAAACTATTTTCGTCCACGATCGCGCCTCCTTACACGGTATGCATAGTTGCATATTCCAACAATCTTACTCTAAAAAAGCCAGTTTTAACGAATCTTGCTACACAAATAATAAATTCAAAAACCATCGCATGTATATCCCTTTTGTGTTTAATTCAGCCGGTTCCGATTTCAACTTTTCCTATGTCTTTTATCTACAAAATTCAGCTCAATACCTCTGCATCAGTTGAAGGCGCATCCATTTTGAATATCTTTGCTGCTCTTGAATTCATGTGCGCCACTTCATTTAAGCAAGAAACATCTTTGATCAATGAAATCTCACATTTTAATTTTGAAAAAAATGATTCATTAAATGGTAAAAATGAATATAATAATTCTTCTAATGATCATCGTATCGAAGGAAGAATTAACCGAAAAACCTCATCAACGCGAAACCTTAAATCTCTTTTGACGTCACGATCTGCATTCCATTCGATACATCTCAGGGAACGTATCACAACTTTAAAAGAAAATCATATTGAAACAGTACTAACACCGCTTATTTCCATCAGATAGATGCTGACGCTAATGCTTTTATTCACATCAATAATCAATATCGATTAATAGACTGATTTAAAGCTTCGCTTCAAGTTAAAAAAAACTTTAATTCATAAATCAGTCGTTGGAGACTCTCCCTGCTAATGTAAAAAGATTATGAAGAAATTTTAAAACAACTTGGCACAGGTGAAAGATCAACAAGATTTTCAAATATTTACGTAAAATTGTCAACGAATATATCATGCTTGCGATACCGACGAGTATACCCCAATTAAATTATATCTAAATTGCTATTAATACTAGTATGTAAAAATGTACCTTAATTTATTGATTTCATGACATGTTTTAACAATATCTTTAAAATAAGAAAATTCTATGTCAAGCCCGAGCAAGAGCCTCAAAAAATATGACAAAAAAAGAATATCTATTAAAAATATTTATGACTTATTTTCATCAATCACCTGCGCCGCTGCGATATAATTCGAAAAATTGCAATGTAAGGATAATACCGGTATCCTCACGTGATAACAATGCACATTTGACGTCACAAAAATGCAACAAATATAATGTTTAACATTGTTGGCAGTATATGTCATTCAGATTTTAAGAAAAACTCCCGGACAAGATATTTAATGGTTGATCTACAAAATATCGTTTTCAAGCCGTATTTCTTTACATTGATGCGCATTTTAACGACCCAGCTCCGGCGGAAGACCTACTCGTTGCTTTGCAACGAGCTCGTCTCTAGTTGTTTTAATTTCTTTGATATCAAAAATTATTTATGAAAATGAAAAAAACTCACTCCATGGATCAAAATGAGACTGGTAATATATTCGAACTTCGGATATGCTTCTTTCGACCCCGAGGTCAACTATCCACGTGACCTCAATCGGATCTGGCTTAGATACAGCGCACTGGTTCCCAGCTGTTGTTCTGTTTGTGTACAATCCGTCTACTGCATTATCAGAGGAAGTTACCTCTGACGTTTGCCATGTTGGTTTTTTATAGGCCAAATTATCTAGATATATATATATATATATCCAATTTAGATACGTATTTACTGTTTTCTTTAAAAAAAAATTCACAGTGGTATCATTTAACAACTTATAAATTGTTATCATCCATAAACAGTAAAACTAACCCAATATTAATCATTTAATAAACGCTCTTTGGTGACTCGATTCAATAAGAATGCACACTTTTCCAAGATGCCAACTATAGTTTGCGAGACAAACAATATGCATAACGAATACTTCTTTATTACTCTAATTTAAACCATTGGACATCGCCGTGTCAAACTGTCGATATTTTGCGAATTGAACACATGTACATGGTAAAGTCCCCGAAACACTCCTTTTTTTCACTTCAACGGTGAGGAGCGAACGGTGAGTGCACGCTAAACGAAATTTGGTGAGCGCTTATAAACGGTGAAGTAAGTGAATGTAGAGTGCAAACGGATCGCAAAGTGAAGGTTGAACGCACAGTTAACATTATGTAAACACTCTGTGAACGCAAGATGAAGAGTTTTTAATTTACGGAACGCTCCAGGGGTTATCATCTCATTGTATTTCGTTGGTAATCAGGAAAAAAACAAATATAGTACATTACTTACTAGACAAATTTCAATTATAGCTTGCAGACATCATATCACATGTGTTTGAATAGCATATGAGAATGATAAGCCTAAAACTTAGACCTTAATAAAGGGTTGTTTAAATCTATGACATTTAACTACAAACATTTTTTTAAAAAAAGTAATAAAGAAAAAAAACTGCTGATTAAAACATCGCTTTTTTCAAATAATTAGAAAAGACACTAAGCAAATTAAATAATCCAATTTAAGATATAGTTTAATAAAGCACATTTTTAATATCGTGTGATTTATAAATAAACTAAAATGTCATAACCGTTATACCCAAGACTTAATGAAAAGATGAAACGATAAATTTTAAGGCATTGAAAATCTTATTACTGGCAAATATCGAAAGGATCTGATGAATGCATGTTGTTTAGAACTTAAATATGCTACAATGTAACAGCAAAATGTATCAATATTGAAGAAAACGTTTTCTCTGGGGTTTTGTTTTGGTTACGAGGTTAACAAAAAAGTATTCCGATAATCCCTTACTATATAAAGTGACTAAAGGTCATAGTGACCATTGATTAAGTAAAAAAGGTTGAGAGTGGAATCTTAAAAAGTAGCCTACCAACTTACCTAACGGGTTTTGACACAATGCAAAAGGAATGAAAAGATATATCACACCCAGCATGTCTTCGTCTCTCCAACCGCTGCTAACAAGTTCTTAGATCTTAAATACAGCCCTCTTATGAATATATTTATTATAATGTCTTCTCAACATTTTTCCAAACAAGTTTATGCAAAAATTTTGTTTTGGTTAAATTCAGTTTGATTATTTTCTTGTTTATCATCTAATGTGGCATGGCTAAGATTTTGCATAGTATAAATAAGGTACAAAACACATCTAAAATATCTGATTTGAATAAAGATAATAGATTAACTTTGAGATAGCAAGATTAATAACAGCATCGCAATTGCATTTAAATATTTATAACGTATTTTAAATAACACGCATATCTCTTCATTAAACTTCAAAATTTCTAGAATGAACGTTATAAAATCAATAGAAAAAGGCTTCATAAAGTGTAATATGCAAAAAAAAAAAACAATACGTTTACACTGATTTTCGGTTTTTAAATGCTTTGATAATAAAAACAACAAATAGAAAAGACCACTTAAAGAAAAGGATCTTATCTCTGTGGAAAATGGAAGAGAAAAACACTAAGAAATTTATTTATATATTTAAAGTTTGAATTTCGAACCTTTTAAACTTAATGTGTTGGTCATATTATGAATACAGAGATGAACGGTTTGGAAGAACATCCCTCTCACCGCCGCTTAGAATTTTGTTAAATGTTGAGGATTTTGTGATGCAAAGTGTTGATATGTAAATAATGAGGAAATGTTGATATTATTTTTTGTGAATATAGGTGATTTTTAAGCCAAAATGTTTTAGATATAAATAGTTGCAAGCAGATATGATTTGGTAATTTCCAGAGTTATCCTTCTTTGCTAATCTACAAATCGTTAGTTGAATGTATACAATGTCCTTTTATGTTGCATCGACAGGAAATGGGTTGGCTTGGTGTTGATATGTAAATAATGAGCAAATTTTGATATTGTTATTTCTTGTGAATATAGGTGATGTTTAATGAAGAGTAGATTTTTTAAAACCAAAAAAATGTAGACATAAATAGTTGCAGGCAGATATGATTTGGTAATTTCTAAAGTTATCCTTCTTTGCTAATCTTCAAATCGTTAGTGGAATGCTTTCCATGTAATTTTATGTTGTATCGACAGGAAATGGGTGGGCTTGGGGAAAGTGGATTGCTTACTTCTTCTTTTGATTTTAAGTCAACAGTTAGTGTTGTTGGTTTCACCATAATTATTTGTCAGTTCTTATTTATATATTCAGATCATTAAGATATCCAACAGTGATTAAAGACATTTATTTTTCAAATTTTATTTATATATTCAGACCATTAAATATTCAACAGTGATTAGGAAAAGTTGTTTTCAATCTGAGAAACGCCCAGCTGTAAATGAGCACCTTGTGAGAAATATTATAATGATAAATATTCAGAAAATGAAGTAAACATGTTTAGAAATTGAAAAATCGCGATAATATATTTTGAGATATTTTTAAAATTCTTATGGAATTATTTGACATTTGCATCGTCACATAAAGGTAAAGAGAAAGAATAGCATACACAGGTAAACAAATTAACTGTTATTTACATCCATTACCCAAATGATCCTACACACCAAAGGAGACGACTTGACGTAACGAACCATACACATTAGTTATAAAACGAGTCTCTGATAATAAAAAAAAAAACAAGATAGAAAGCGAAATAAACATGTTATTTTGAACTTTTAAAACATCACGTTTGATATTTTTAACAATGTATGAAAACGGACCTTATTCACCAATTCATACACATATAGTGCGCATTTAAATGATCATTTTGAATATCGATTTTTCCCAATTACGTCACATTCAGTGGAACTTATATTTTCTATTTTATTTTAAATTTTATAAATTTATATTATAATAATTAAACATCCAATGGCGCAATATCTCCTTGTTCGATTTCACTTATCAATGTTGCTTGTAGGGCTATTTCGCCATAACTTAAAAGATGTTTACATTTTATAACAGACCCTTTAGGTTTTGATATAGAGAAATATAAAAAAGGCTATTGAAACACTTTACAAATAATCAAACAAATGACAAAATGTTTGATTGTGAGAAAAAATAAAACAGTGAAAATAGTTATGTCAAAACATGTTAACATAGGATTTCATTTGAAATATTCATAGGTTTAGATCTTTTAAAACGATTTTTGGAACAGTACAAAATGTAATTAATCTTAAAAATAGTGTATATTAGCACCTAGTGCGATTAATATTGCCTAAACTGCGAGTTAACTTTTGTTACTGCGTTCAGTAACATTTATTATTAAATCGAATGCAGATTTTGACCAAAAGTTTTTTTGTCATACATTTACTTAAGACAAATTTATTTTTCAACAACATTTTTAATGAATGTCTTTATAAAATGTATTTTTCAATAACGTTTTTCCCTATTTACAGTCACCTTCGTTATCTCGAACTAGATGGGACTGTTTAAAAACTTTAAGATATCAGAGTATTCGAGATATCGAGGGTAAAATACTTTTAAAATACGTTGTTAGGACTTACAATTATTGAATTAACTTCAACATATCCATTGTATTCGAGATATCAGTGTTCGAGATATCGAAGTTCAACTGTATTCACACTTTCAACTGTGATAACATTACGAATCAATTTTGAAGCCTATTACTCATTGATTTCCTAAAAGATGAGCGACACAACTTAATATGGGCGTGTTTCATTGCAAAACCGACAAGCAGTATTGGTTGCGCCGCGTAGTAATACAAAGCATGTGCTTCTTGAAAAAATGCAGTTTTAAGATGTTGGTTTTAAATGTTCTTAATAGAAATAAAATAAATATATATATAGGTAATAAGGAATCATTCTTTAAATGTGATGAGGTGATAATTTCCTTAAATTATACAGCTAAACAATCACATAAGAAGGACACGCAATAAAGTGCTTATGGTTCTTTTGTCAAATACAGGCCTTTAACCGTTTACAGTTAGTGTAAATTTCGTTTCTTATTTTTAACCGGGTTTTCCAACGGAAAAATCCGGTTATTAAAATGGTGAAAATGGCGGGCGGGCGGCTGCCAAAAAGGTACCCTCATTGTACGGATAACTCCTCCTACAGTTCTCAAGATAGGAAGTTGTTCTTTTGCAGATCAATTGTACATATATCAGAGGTGTGCATATTGCTAGGATTTTGATTTCTTATAGTTTATCGAAAAAATACCAGCTTTTGAACTTAGTCATTTTTTGGCAAAATATTGCATATAGGGTACCCTCATTGTACGGATAACTCCTCCTACAGTTCTCAAGATAGGAAGTTGTTCTTTTGCAGATCAATTGTACATATATCAGAGGTGTGCATATTGCTAGGATTTTGATTTTTGATTTTTTATGAGAAAAAACTAGCTTTTGAACTTAGTCATTTTTTGGCAAAATGTTGCATATAGGGAACTACATTTCACTGGATATGAGTTGACATGGATTATGGATACAGTTTACGTAAAAGAAAACCCGGTTTGCTGTCACATTGACAGCTTTTCACTTGTTCATAATGGATTATAAAGTGAAATTATGTTTTTTCTTCAGTAATACTATTTGCAATAAATCTTTGAATTAAATTTTGGTCATGTGTTAATATATGCTGATCAATCTCGCAGAAATACTTTATATTTACCGACCACGATATGACAACAGCTTTAACAAAATCGTGTACCTGCTATCTCTTTGAATAACGTCCCTGACCTTACATTCACACTGCCTGTTAATATCACATGTTGGACATGTTTTGCTGAATTTTTGATGGAATTCATGCAAGTCGGAAAGTGTTTTGTTGATTTTTTAAATACAATTTCTTATAAAACCTTATCATACATCGTCACAAAATACCAGTAAAAATCTAAATTGAATAATGACTTAGTGTTGTGCTTATGTTTTAATAAAGTCTCTTATTTGTACAGTACGATATATGTCAGTTATATTTTTCAATGCCTTTGTCTGGGATATCGATTTTTAACTATACAGTCTAATTAATTAAAATGACGTATAATTTTGGCCCAAGCGAAGTTTAATTGTGATTATAAAATTATCTAATTATGCAATTACTGAAAATTCGATAGATATAAGTAATAAAGAATCATTCTTTAAATATTTTTGGATGCTAATTTCGGTCGGGGCGTTATTCAAATCTACCAGAAAGCCCTTCGGGTTTTCTTTGGGGGGGGGGGGGGGGGGATTTGATAATGCTCCGACCAAATTATTACCTCTTACATGTGATAAGAATCCTTTTATTTTGAAATAACAAAATGAAATCCTGCACAAGCGCGGGAATGACCACTTAACATACATGTAATACATTTCTATAATGAGCCATTTTTGTGTTCATTTTTGTAGATGCTATGTCCAAAATTTAATTTATTGCCTTCATAAAATGTTCTATAAAATTAAATTAAATAAAAAAGAAAATGCATGGCCAGACATTTAGAGGACCGATCAGAGTTGAATAAATTGAAATAGATACATGTACGTTCACTTAATTCTAGTTGTTAGAATTGACTGAAAAGAAAATATTGAAAAAAATGGAGAGGGGAGTGACCCAACCCCCATTCACCTTCACTGTTTTGTGCATACATCAATACATCATTAATTTATATAAACAAAGAAGACAATATGTTAATTGTTTATAAATTAAAGATAAGGTTTACTACATGTACCAATCTCTCGTTGTATAAGAATTAAAAACAAAGTATGATCATTTAAAAATCAAAGCTTGCATTTGCATATTTATATGCATATTTTAAGCCAAAGTTGGCATATTCAAACTTTCTGTCCAATAAAATCGAGTGGGTACATCTAAAATGAAATTAGAATTTGAATTAATTTTTGACTAATCTTTAATAGAATTGTTTTTGTTCTTCAACACACCAATATTATAGGTTCATTTAAAGTTTACTTGACTTTTAGATCTCATTTCAATTTCTTGTTTAAAACAAATTCTAAAGTCCATCTTGCCGATTTTGATATGAAGTTTTGAAATGATGCAAGAATTAAAACCAATATTTTAGCTTTAAAATTTCTAGCTCGCAACCAAAAAATAAACTTTATTAAACCATTCAAATTATATTGATGTATCGAGGTATAAAAATGAATAAAAAATATAAACGTAGTATAAACCAGAGCACCACAAAGCGATGCATATCCTCGCAGAATGAAACAGTGTGGTGGGAAATGCATTATTTAAGAATAATGATGTGATTGAAGAGATCAACTGTATATATCTTTCCATTATAAACCTGCTTGAATTAGGTTAAATATTTCGTTTATTCCTATCTCCATGTGCACTCTAGGGTGTATCCATTGAGAGGAGGGGGTTACGTTTACATTGATGGACAATTCCTTCTTTGTTAGCAAAAACACGCCACAAGTGTTTTAAACGTTAGTCATATATTATATCTCCTTTATTCAGTGACATAATTTACCCGTTTAGACAGTAAGTGTAGGCAAATTGAAATTTCATATTGAATATGAAACATGGCCAAAGATCAAACGATTAACAATATGCTGTTTTGGAAACAAAGCTCGAACTTTGTTATGGTTTACTTATGTGTTTTTTTGGTATAAGTCTCAATCAAATGTTGCTTTTTTCTGTTTGCCATATTTATTGAACACATTGAATCAGTTTACCTTGATTTCAACGAGTCATTTGGTCAAAGAAATAGTAATTCCATATTTTACATTATTTGTAAACAAATATAAGACTCGAACTTTCTTTACATTACAATGATTTCTTACCTCTGTGTCTCTCTTAAAACTTGACTTCAAACGATCAAGTTTTGGTCAATCATTTAACATGAGCAAGTAAACCATTTTATGCATAAAAAAGAATTTGTTTAAAAATCTAAAATCATGTCCAGATCCCTGTAAAGCTAACACGCTTATAATGCTTACAGCAAAGTGCTTATCGCACCCTGTGACTTAATTACATGTTGAACACTTGGCGGATATAACGAGTTACGCTGTGACGAAGTAAAATAGACCGTCATTAACTTTATCATTACCATTGTTATCATGTCTTTTTACTGTACTGAGTTGCTAGATTGAAATAGAAGGAAATTAAAGTTAATTCATGAATTTGTTTATCTTCATAAATTGTTTTAAGATATTATGATCTGCAACTTATCGGTCATTTCACGCCTTTTACAATCTGATTAATTATATCACTACTTGTGTACAATATATTTATATTTTTTTCTTATATTGATACAGTTTTTGTTATGTTTGTTGTTGTGTTTTGACAAAATGGTTTTATTAAAAGGGTTCGTTGGTCCTGACAATGTTAAAACTACACTGGTCTGTTTAAAAAGAAAAGCTCTATATATAAATATAAAATAATACATATACGAAATCTAACAGATAAAATAAACTAATATTTTTATTGTAAAATACATGTACATATAATAGTTTATAGCTTAACAATTCAAAATTATTACAGTAGATCCGATGGATAGTTTTGTTGACCGCCAGAACAATTAACACAATCAATATTGTTATACTTGTTTTAATTATTTGTGGAGTATATGTTTTAAATAAAGTTTTATGTATCCAATGCCAAAAGGCTTTGCTCGGAGGATTACAGACAATACATTTAGAAATTCATTTTAATTCATGAATTGGTATATCTCTATTAAAATTACTTAGGGTTTATGGTCTGTAATTTATTTTTTTTGTTGCAATATCATCGTCAATGTTAAGTTTATATAGGTTTTGTAGTATCATTTCTCATGTATTAAGTTTGTACATGTTTAATATCGTGTATAATTTGCATCAATACCAATTTATTCACGTTTTACCATTTTCTACACTCACAACGTTTCATTATTTGTAATAATTTAAAAATAATCAATAATTTCGAAAAAGGGGAAAGTTTTAACAGATTACTGATAACCATTCAGATATCATTAGCATGAAAAGTATGTTAGAAAGTAAACATACTCTTTAATAGTATGTCTGCGATGCACAATAACCCATTCTTATTATTTAAAAAAGATAATATTGGCAAACATCAGAAACAGTCCGAAAACATCATGAACTGTGCCAAAAGTGCTTGTTTTAATTAAAAATACGGTGGCTGATTTTAATATATATAAAAGCATATAAACAGACAGATAGTGTTGACAATTAAAACAATTAGTTCAAGCTGTCGTCAAAAGGATTTAATAGCAAGTCATGTTTGAATAACACAATTGACAAACAAATTATTGGATCATAAAATCGCTTAAAATTGAATATGTAGATGATTTATTTAAATATATATACTTTTTGGACATCAAAATGTTATCGAAAGATATACTTTTGAATGATGTATAGGCGTAAAAGTCCTTGTCTTGGTCCTTTCTCCATGTAAGGTTGCCTAAGCGTTGTTCTGAAAAAAAAAGACGAAAAAGATTCTATTATATATAAATGTGTACATCTATATCTGCGACCTTTGTTAATTCATATATATATAGTCCTATCACGGGCTTACATATTGTAATCAGTTCTAGGAGTATATCCGTTTAATTGTAAAAATGCAATACTTACGTCTATCTTGTGTTTTTGTAGCATTTTCGAAGAGGAAGTCTCAGGTTGGAAAGAGTGAAGCTAGGCCTAGCCAACGGTCCAATACTAACAAGATAAGCAGTGGAAAATATGCTAGTAGGTACTGTGAATGAATTGAACATATTTTATTGAATAAATCAAAAGGATAAGACACAAGTTCTAAAACTTAGATAGTCCTCTCCTAGTAATGAAATTTTATAAATATTGCCATACATTGAATATATTGAAATATTGAATATATTGAATACACATAAATATACATGAATAAACAATCTACTGCATATATAATATCACCTTATAAATTTAAACATTTTTTGAAAAACGACCACATTCACTCAAAAAAATTTGTACTGTCTTGAAAATTTCAGTGTTATGTATATTTGTCAACGAATCATCCCCCCATAATAATAAATGTGCATCTATAATGTGTACGTAACTTAATGTCAATAGCTTATTCATTAGAGAATTCCGAGCTCTTGTATACTTTTTACAGACAAAAAACAAATGGTATGCATCTTCTGATAAGCCACACGAACAGTTTGGACTGGCTATTAAGTTACAGCGGAATAAGTCAGAATTTAAAATACAGTTGTGTCTCAAACGTGTATGTGTTATGTTTAAAAATCTTTTCCAAATGAAAGATATTTCTGGGGCTTTACCGTATCATTGTATAAACATTTTTTGAATATTTTAATGGAGGTTGCCTCCCTTGTATTAAGACTTAAGGCATTCCATCTTCTGACAGTATCAGGAATAAATGATTTATTAAATAGTTCTAATCTAAATTTTGGAACAGAATAATCAAGAGAGTTTCTAGTTGTGTACCTTGAAACACTGCCTCTTGTATATGGTACAATGTTTTGTATGTAAGTAGGTACTAAGTTATTGTGCATTTTGTACATAGTTATTAATTTGGCTCTATTTCTTCTGTGTTCCAAAGGTTCCCAACCTGTTTCAAAATAAATTGAATTTCTTGAAGCAAAACTTGTGAGCCCAGTTACTATTCTTGCGGCATTTAATTGAACTTTTTCCAATTTTTCTATGTCCATCTGTGTGCAACCAGCCCAAACTTCGGCAGCATATTCCAATTGTGGTCTAATAAAAGATACATACATTTGTGATAGAATATCCCTTGAAACAGAAAATTTTAGCTTTTTAAGTAACCCCAGTTTTTTGTAAGCTTTTTTAACAATGTTATCAATATGTTCTGACCAACTTAAGTTTGAAGATAACTGTATACCAAGATGTTTGTGTTCAGTAACATATTCCAACTGACAATTTTCAAAAAATAAATTAGGAAAATGATGTACATTTTTCAAATGGAAAAATACAGCTTTGGTTTTCTGTGGATTGAATTGTTGTAAAGAGTTGTCATCAGCATATAATCTACATACAGATATCATATTTTCAGCTACATCATTTACATACAATAAAAATAATAATGGCCCAAGTACTGAGCCCTGAGGAACACCAGCTTTAACATGGCCTACGGAAGAAAAAATATTTCTATACATAACTTTTTGTGTTCTGTTGCTTAAATAACTCTCAAACCAATCCAGCATGTTTCCACTAATTCCATACATATTTAATTTGTAAATTAGACCTTTGTGCCATACTCGATCAAACGCTTTTGAAAGATCACAAAACACCATACAACAAAATTTGCCTTAATCAATACTTTTAACAATCGAGTGGTATATTTCTAATAGTTGATACATTGTAGAATGACCTGGTAAAAAACCTGCTTGATATTTGTAAAAGAGATTCTGCGAATGTAAATGATTGTATACATGTTTAAAAATAATTCTTTCAAAAATTTTGCTTATACAAGACAAAAGAGAAACTGGCCTATAGTTTGAAGTGATAGAAGGGTCATCCTTTTTAAATAATGGAAGAACATGTGCTAATTTCCAACATTCTGGAAAAATTTTGAGTGATAATGATTTGTTAAATAATATGCGGAGTGGTTTTGAGATGGTATCTTTACATGATTTTAACATTTTGTGACTGATGCAATCAGGACCAATTGCCTTGTTAACTGGAATGATAGATATGATATCTGTAATCTCTTGCTCTTGTATTCTTATTTCTGAAAAAGAGTTATTAAATCTACACCCTCCTATAGTTGGAAGGTCATGATTGCTGTCATCTAAGAAAGTGATAGATGTAAAGTAATTGTTAAGTAATTCAATCTTATCAGTGTCTGAAAATGCATAACCCTCCTTGCTATTGTCCATGGTATACCTTATAGGTGGGATGTCATGTGTTAGTTTAGTGTGGAAACAATCTTTCAATAATTTCCAGTATAATTTTTGATTGTTTAAGCTAGCATCCTTGAGATGAGAGTCTATATTTTCATAGTAGTTTGCAATTGCATGTTTCTTCATGTTATTAACCTTGTTCCTTATTCTCCGAAAAATAACCCAATCAGATTCTCTTCTTGTTTTGTGTGCCTTTTTTCTTAACCTATTACGAACTCGCAAGGTTTTTCTAAGAAGAGAATCCATCTATGGTTTATCATTCGGCCTTATAGTTACAGTTTTTTCAGGTATGCAGTGATGAATAAAAGAAAGGAGTTTGTTAGTCAAATTTGTTGTGGCCTTATCTATGTTATCTGTGTCATCAATGATTCTACACCAATCACATTCAAGTATGAGTTTGTTTAAAAGTTCCATATCTGCATGCTTGTAATCCCAAATTTTGCGTTTGTATGCAATGTTTGTATTTGTTTTCTGATGAATATAGATACAAGTTGCCCGATGATCACTGAGAGCATTACATACACTTAAAGTACCAGAATCATGTACACATATATTTTCACTAATTATAATGGGATCTATGAGGGTATTTGTGTTGCGTGTACTTCTTGTGGGTTCATGTATAATATTTGTCAGTCTATAGTTGTTCATTATTGTATGTATCTCATGTGAGTTATTTACCTTTAAAAAATCAATATTTAGATCACCAAGTATTACATGTACAATATTATTAGAAATATCAGTAGCCTTTTCAAAAGACCAAGACAATTTTTGCCAAAAAGCACTACTAGAGTGTGGTGGACGATAAATACAGCATACTAGAAGAATCCCTTTCGCTTGTGGTATTTCTATCCAAATAATTTCAGTATCAGAAGGTTCTAAATCTTCTCTACGGTTCGCCTTTAAAAAATTTGAAACAAAAATCATTATTCCACCACCATAGCAGTTGCGATCTTTTCTAAACATATTATTAAAACCCTCAATGAACAGATTTTCATTTAAAACATTTGAGTCTTAATGAGTTTCTGTAAAACATAAAATATCAAAATCATGCACTAAATACATTATAGAGTCAATCTTGTTCCTACTGCTTCGAATATTAAGATGTAATATATCAAGGGATATTTCAACAGAAGGACCTGGGTTTGTCTCGATGTCACCAGACAGTAGAAGAATAAAAAACATGAACAGCTGTGCAATAAAATTAATTCTAAGAGACCAAGAAGACAATATTTTGCGTTGTTGTTTAAAGATATTACATATAAACAGCAGAAAGTCTAACATGTTGACAGATTTGGAAAATCTGAGAACAGACTTCGAGAGTATATTGTGACATTGAGTATAAAAAACCCCCACAGCGGCACGGTATTGTTCAGGAGAGTTACCCATTGTCTAATATGTAAGTTAAGTAGAGTCCATAGCTTAATTTACATCTGTACCGCCAGCGTAGAGGGTATGAAGATTTTACAAGTATTTGGCAATATACAAAGTGTGTCAATTCAAAGGAGCAAAAAAACAAACAAACATAAGTTACACTAGACAAAGTGCATAAAAAATATAAAGAAAAGTGCATTAACTCCCACAATATACATGGTGGAACTGGGAGATAAATTGTAGAAATAGCATGGAAAGCGGGTTGTAAACTACCGCTGTATCTAGAACTGTTGTAATATTTACATACACATATCTGGATGTATAAAGTGCATGCAATGCATGAAAGAACAAAATAACATCCAACTATAATATGTAGATGGTGAAGACGGTGTGATAATAACAGTAATGTGAAGATAAAACTAAACGTGAACATACTTTGCGTGAAACACGGGGCATCCTTAAAGTTGGTAGAAACACTGCACTGATGTTTTTAAACGAAAACGAAAGTAAGGAAACGTTGAAACGACCACGATTCAAGCGTCTGTAAAACTTGGGCACGTGTGAGTGTTTATAATCACAACGAAGAGTTTTGTAAGTTTACGACATGGGTGTTGACGCTAAAATCTATCCCTCTTCGTGGTTGCTGTCCGCGTTATCCTCATGGACGCACTCCAGATCCTCCAAGGAGTTAATGGTGACCTTCTTACCTCTTGGACCGCTGAGTTTAACGTAAATGCGTCCATCGTAGGTCCAGGTACTGTCGATCTTCTTCTTCTTTACAAGGTCTCGAGTTTTCCCATAGAGTTCGGAACGCCTGGTAGTGAGGGCTTCATTTATGAATATGCGGCCAGTTTGCTTTGAAGGGTTGTTGTTGTATGATTTCAGGTTTTTTTTTATTGCCGTACACTTTGGCCCTATCTCTGTAGCTGGTGAATTTGACTATGATGTCGCGTGTTTTCCTGCGAGTAGGTACTGTCATATCCCAGTGCTCTTTTTCTTTGGTTACCCTGTTGAACTTTATAGGAAAAGATATCTCATTAGAATAGATAAAACTGCATTATTCGATCAATTTCATGTTTACAATGCTGAGTTACCAGTAAAAAACAGTATATATAAATATAATCAACAGGAAAAAAATCAATTATTATTTTGAAATTTACTTCAAAAGTGTGATTATTTCAATCGCATTATTTTGAAATTAAAGCCGTTTTAATACTAAGAGGATTATCAAAATGTTTATGAATGAATCTCGTTTAGATATGTCCTCAAAATTAAAAAAAAAAACAGATTAAAAAGTGTGGCAGTGGTGAAATGTTTTTCTGCATATCAACAAACAAATAAGTTAACATTGAATGTTTTTATATTGATATATAAATGTTACAAAGGGCATACAAATAAAGTTTCATAGAACAAATTAAAAAACAAAAATATGCTTTTGTACATTTCATCTAACTAACGATATAGATGAACATTGCATCCAACCATATTATCTTAAAGAATCTTACTGTCAGTCCTCTGAAGTCACGACCTTCTACCGTAGTGACCATGACATCGCTTGTCTTGTGTACAGTAAAGGATATACTAGCAACATTTTTAGACTCCTCTGTCAAGAACATATCGATGCTTACTCTGTAATCACCGAAAAATGTCACCCCCTTAGAAGTGTGTAAATTCTCCAATGATCCGGTATAATGGTTGTGTCTTTCTATGCTATATTTTTTTATCATCGCCTGGCAAACTACATAAAATAGATATATTTAGTCAACAAATGATCAATAGATTTTCGTTGATGGGATACATTGAGATCAAATAATATAATCATTAATACATAAGAATTGTGATTCATAAAATTCTAAACCTCATACATATTTTAAAAAATGATTGTGTTTATATTAATCTTGTTTAATGTTTATAGAATCTTAAAAAATTGGCTGCTTATTTAACAACCATGGGAACAGTAAATCAAAATTTACAAATTTTAATTAAATCTTTTTCTTTTTAAGAAGTTGTATTTAGTATGATTATAAAATGAAGCATGATTTTTTTATGAAATTAAATTTAAGATGGTTTTATTTCAACGTTGTCTTATCAGGGGTTAAATTGTAAGTAGATTTAATGGAGATCAACAGTTTTCAAATATCAAAAATTGCTTGGTTCTTACGTGGTTACATTATTGGAGAAATCAGTATACTTTTCGAAAAAATAATAAACATTGTATTTCGAAAATATATATATTTGTTAAGTAAATGAACTGAAATACTAGTAATAAAATACTTCTTTAGTAATTAGTAATTAAGAATCTTTTTTGTCAGGATACTTCTATAAATACAATGTATACTGGAAGTAAATTTTATTGAAATAAAGAGAGTTTTAATGAATTGAGTCGGTTTAAAGTACATTCAAGAACAAGAACTTCTACTGTGTCTCTACAAATGATTAAGGAGCCATGAAACATTCAGATTTATATGAAAAAAAAATAATTTTTGCAATACTATTTGTTAACATATATTCAAAAATACATTACGCAGTCTACTTTGAAACGTTCCATAGGGCTCAGCGTTAGCAAACCCGAATAGACACTGATGTTAAGAATAGACACTGATGTTAAGAATAGACACTAATGTTAAGAATAGACACTGATGTTAAGAATAGACACTGGTGTTAAGAATAGACACTTATGTTAAGAATAGACACTGATGTTAATGATCAAGTAGGTATGTAATACTCCCATGGTGTGACGTACTTCGAAATGCACAATAAAATCAAAGTTAAAATTATAAATTTATAAAGTTTCCTCCTAACAGCAAAGCGCAATAGGTTAGAGCCAATATAAATATAGAAAAGTGTCCCATACCACCTATAGTCCTGCAAACAGGCTGAAACCTTGTCATACAAAAATCGTAATATACAAGGTCGGGAAAGGTGAATTATTCACGTAACTATGCCATTCATCTATTAATTTATAAACCTGTCAGTTGCAAGAAGACACGATTTTGTTTTGTCCACCGTATAAGATATGTGTGGCTGTTAATATTTCCATTCCAAGGACGATGAATGTTTAAAAAAATAGGGAGGGGTCAGACACCTTCTCACTTCGTTATTTTTTATCATCATTACCTTTTTGAACAAATTGATCAAAGATGTTTACAATTTGAATCTCCCTTCATATTGGGAAATTCCAAAGTTCTTGTAAGAAAAGATCAAATTTCTAGAGCTATCAAAACTTGGCAAAAGTCAAATACAGACCCAGGAAGACGAATATAAAAATGTGATCTGCATAACAAGCTCCTTTGGAACATGTATATGAGTTGCGTTAAAGAATTCAGAGTGAAAAAAGCTAACCCATTTCACAGGCAAAGCCCTCAAATCCACGCTTGCATCTAATAGCGAGCGCAGCTCGCCGGCGCGCAGCGCCGGCGCGAAGCGAGCTCTACTGGCAAGGCGTGTGTGAATAGAAAATTCGGACTAGTTGCACATTCATTCAACGGATTTTTTTGGCGTCAGTAAATCGGACCAGTAATGAATTGTTGTAATCGTCCCAGTAGTTCCCTGTAATCATGGCAATTTTTATCACTTCACACTCTCACGAGAATCAGCAAGACAAATTTAGACAGTAAAAACAATAAACGATGTAAGCGACATATACAGTCAATGTTACCTCTAAAGTTCACCTCAGTACACTTTCAATCAAAAATAATCGTGTGACGTCACAAACATTTACACATTGATCCGATATATTTTTTCGGAGTCAGTAAATTTTGACCCACAATTCATAGTACCAATGGTTTCCAACCTCACGTTCCAACATCACGTTCTCCCGAGAATCAAAGTAAAACCTTTGAAAAGCTTATAAGATGTGTAATTTTAAGAACGTCATGCTTTTTAAGTAAATAAAACAGTATACTTCGCATACTTTTATTTCTCAGGGGAGTTTTAAAGAGTAAGACGACACTTAACCAACGTCAGCTTTGACGTCACAATAAGCACTGATAAGGGGAAATTACTCTAATTGAAGTTATTGTAAATCTGCTGAAATGACCAAAATCCTCTTAAAATCTTGCAAAGGTTAAGATAAAGAACAGCTGACGAATAAGGACATTTCTTCAGATACAGGAAACAGTTGTAAATTGCACTAATTTGGATGAATGCTCACAAATATTTTATTCACTATAATTACGGTAATTTCCTGAAACGTAACGTTATACGTAGCAGCGCCTTTTTTTAAAGGGAGTGGGTGGGTGGATGGCAGCCTCATCCAAAAAATAAATCATGAAAGACAATTCAACTGAATCGCCGAGTTTAAAATTTAAATGTCTTGTTCCCTTACCCCATTCCATGTTATCCGTTCTCGAGTAAACTACAATACGTTCAATCCGGCGGTTGTTCAGTAAATCCACTCTCCACATAGCATAACACTGGTAATTACTTGTTGAGGAGCACTGGTTGTTGTTTATATGTAGCTCACTCTGTTTACCATCAACAAGTCTGGAACTTTGGTGTCTTTTAGAAACTGTGTTCAACTGAAAGGTTGGGCGATGTAGAGCCACATTTACTGTCAATATAAATAGAATGCAGTTAAATTTAACAGATGTTTTTTTTTCTTACATGTCACCTTAGCCCCAGGGAAACTGGTACATGTAAGAGACATCTTGCATCTTACGGAACGTAGCCATCAACGGAAAAATAGATGTTTACCTCGTTCATAATTTTCACATGATTTTCCGGTGAAACCTTGGGAACAGATTCCAGTGCATTCACCTGTGGAATATCTACAGTGTTCAAGACAGTTTTTAGGACATTGTTTGGAACAGCCATGTCCCCAGAAACCGAGGGGGCAACCTGTTCAAAGGAAATGAATTGAAATTTAGTAATTAAATTATATCTTACTATTACTTTGTTAATATTATTTCGTTGAATTATTTTTCATGTAAACTGTTTTTAATAAAATTGTACAAGAAAACAACACATAATTACCGATCACTTGAACCTCGCAAAGCTCAATATAAGCTTCCTCTGAAAACCCGTCTCCTGGAGATTTACTTTCCCTGCTGTTGTAATAGATCACAAATTGTCCAGTTCCTTCACAACCTACTGTCAGTGTTAGGTTAGAATCGTTTACTTCTCCGTTTTCGTGAGAACACATAAACCCGTCTTCTCTGATGGTTGTGTTTGACAGATACAGAGAAAAATTTCTGAATCTGCTTTCAAACAGGGTTTGGTCTTTTGGTAAAAAAGCAATAAAAATATTACTGATAATATCTGTAAATTGTACATATGCGTTCACGACAACTTCACAAATGTGGGGGATCTTTCCGGTTTGAAGATTTATGTAAGACTCAAAATTATATGTTTGCACCGAATTCAGATAGTTACATAACATTTCGATTGTCTCACAAAGACCTGTCCGTCACCTTACCACGCACCAGTTTTTGTCAGTCACTTAAATACGCATCGATATCTGTCAGTCACCTAAACACGCACCAAATTCGCTGTGTATCTATGACGTCACCTAAATGGCCCAATTCCCGCAAATTTGCAAACAAATGAAAATATTCTTATTTTTGCTCTATATTTTGCATTCGGAAGTATAGAGCGCAGGTCTGCTCAAGTGCGATTTTAACATATGTTTTTCTTAAGATAATTATACACATTATACTAAAATATGGTATTGAGCAAGCCTGTACTCGATGTTTCCCAGTCAAAAAACCATCGGAAAACACCCATATTTCGCTACAAAACATCAATTTATCAAAATAATGCAATTTTCATGACGTCATTTCTACATTATGACGTCATTGTGGTGATAACCTTTTACACCTTTATTTCCAATATGATTTTAACTATCTTTTACCTTATTTTTAAAGCTCTTTCTAAAACTTTGATTTTGGGGGCAAAAAATGTATAAAACCGCACATAGTCCTTTCAAACAAACGATTATGTGCAAGATAAAATCGTGTTTATGCCCCCAAATTGAAAGTCAAGATAGAGCTTGTAATATATTTATTAGAACAAAAAAAAATATTTTAATATTTACTACTGGTTCACCTTGTCAAATATCTACAGTAACTTTATTCATATCAATTATTTAATCAATGCCATAATACATTTTTGAAGTGTTAATAGACATTCACAAAGAGTACAATATAAGGCATTAATTTCTTGAAAAGGACACATTGAACACATGTTTGATCCAAAATCATTTTTTAATATGTTAATAAAATTATGATATGAACAATGGTATATATAAAGGTTTTGCAGCAGAATTTTTCATTTAAATGACGTCATAGAGGCACTGGAATGATTAATGTTGTAGAACTCTATAAGATTTCTGAAACTAGCATATTTAGATTAAGATGAAGTTTGATATCTTGTTTTTTTTTTAATTCATAAAAATTGAAGTCAAAAGCCAGACCTAACGCATACAATTCTAAATCTTATTTGAAAATCAAGACCATTGTTTGCCAAAATAACAGAAATGCAGAATTCTTTATCCTTTGATAATTTAATTGAACGCTGTTTCTTTCTTTATTCTTCTCATTTGATCAAAGCTGTAGGGCATTTTGAAAGAATTACAAAAATTTCTCTTTATAATATTTATGGCATTGTGGCCTTAATTAAAAACCAAATTAAATAAATTCGTATCTTTTAGTACTTTTTATAATACCAAACTTATTTATCCATAAATTTCATAGAGCAATTTCAAATAAATGACAAATAGACTGTGTAACAATGCATAAGCTCTTAAGGTCTCTGATACACCTGCAAAAGTGAGAACTAGAAAAAGTCAAAGTTTTTATCTCATTTATTTAAACATCTGATTTACAGTTTATAAAAAAAACTATTTTATTATTTCAAGAAGTTAACGATGATACAATTTTAAAAAATAATTTGCTGTTTAAATATAAAATAAATAAAATCAACAACAGGGAAATGACAAGTGTACAGCAATCAAATATAGGAATGAAGTTTACCTTGAGCAAAAGGAAAAACAGTAATCGTTTAACATATATAATCTACTGGTAAAATATAACAACAAATCATTTACGACAAATAATAAACTATAATGAGACAGACGAAAACATGTATAAAATTTACAAATATATAAAAAAAAAATGAGGTAAAAGTTGTTCAGTTTAATCCCAAAAAATGGAAATGCATCTGGTTAAAACAAATCAGCTTCATACAAAATGAAATATCATTGGCAACACTCAGTAATAACAGAAAAATGAATATAGAACTGGACTTTGTATCGGACATTTGCAAATAGTCAAAATAAACATATATCTAAACATGATAAACAATTAAAATAGCACCAATTCAAAGGTTTCAAGAAAAAATAGCCACTAAATCAAAAAATAATAATGGCACAAGAAAAAGTTTATAAAACATACTAATATAAACAACAGTGATATAGCATAAAAGCTGTTTTTCAGTATACCTAAAATACTGAAATGTGCTCAGGTTTAAAAGATCAGCGATAATATCTTCAAACAAAATGAAATATGATTTGCAAATTGGAAATTATGATACTCAAACTTAATTACAAAATTAAGATGGAACTCAACTTTTCCCTTTGACATTAACAAGTTGGGCAGAAAAAAATTGTCTTAAGCTTTCAAATAGAAACATTTTACCAAAAAATTATCAATGTTGTGTAAGGCATTACAAGGCACATGTTGACCAGCAAAACTTATGTACAACCCCTGAAAATATTTAACAAATTATATACAATGTAATACTGTAAAAATACATGTCTTATAAAATAGTGTCTGAAGCAAAATTTGTAATTTTTCACCTGTTTGTAACTTTTAAACATTCAAAATTTTCAGAATTCTAGTATAAAATGAACTCCACTTTCAAAACAAAAATTAAATATGATCATATAACAGCCAACAAATCGCTCTAAAAAGTCAAAGATTTCTAAGGAACATTTGATTTAAAAGACAAAGTTGAATTTAGACAGTCATCAGCACTGATCTTATAGCATATCAGAGAGCAAAAGCCTGTCGTCCAGCTGTTCATCTTCTACCTGATCTTTCTTTACTTGCTCCAGATCTTCCTTCTCCATAGGCATCTGCTCCTCCCTGAAAGATTATTAAATAAAATTTAAATTAAGAATGAAACCATTTCACAGCTTGACATTTACCCTAGTCAGGAAGACCAGGACCAGTTTAAATAAAACGTATTTCGTTAGTCATTTGTTTACTTGACATGTGTAAATTTATCTAAAAAAGTTTCAAAAATTAAATAGAAAAAGGACAGTTTGGTAATAAGTTTATCTCTATTTTGTTATAACTTTATCAATGAATTAATTTGAATTTTTGATTAGTGCATCAAATAGAAATGCAGTTGAATTACTGTTGATTCAGATTGAATTGAACTTATTTCAATATTGAAGTATAAAGGTGTAGATTTTAGTTCTTACAAAGTTCTGATTAACCTGATCAGACAAACGTAAAAAAAAAAAACAATAGAAAAAAAGGAGTAAAGGTAAAGCAAATTGTTAAGTAATATCTTCCATTCATTCAATAAAAGTTTTAAATACATAACAGAATGCAATATCACAAATATTTAACAATATAACAAAATTTAAACCTCATGCTAAATGTGTAGTAAGATATACCATGACAAAGCTATGCGCAAAAATCATGTTTAATGTTTATGAACAAATGGATTTATGAAAAACATTTAAGTTTCTATTTGAAAAATAAGCTTATTAATAATAGCAAGAATAAAAAAACAATAAAGAACTATATTTTAGTAATACAGAACTGCAGTTTTCAACCTGTTTTGATGTTAAATAATGAAGTATTTTTAGACAGTTGAAGTTGAACTTTGAAAATGTAAATGTGTTGTTTAGTTAACTTCATAAACAAGAAAAGGAAGAAAATGTACACCCTCATTTCAACACATATGATGACACATTTATGTTCTGACAAATTTAAGTCAATATAACCCTTTCATAGAAATTCAAGTTAATCTCAATGTCAAATTTTACAATTAAATCTGAACTATTATTCAGGGTTAAAACTCACTCTGCAGTCACAATGCATCCCTTTTTAAAGCGCTAAGCATAGCTCAGCGCTTTATTGTCGTTAGACTTCTATTTCCGGTGCAAGGAATAACTGCCCTCTATGAGCAGAAATATACATCATTTAAACTGGTAAGAGGTATAGGGGACCAGTTATCTGGGTGACGGAAATGGCCGAGTAGATACGATTGGTTTGCGGGGCTTACGTACATCAGCACGGGATGCTACGCAGTGATGAAAAAATATAGTGCGTATTCAGAAGCTAAAATATAGAAAAATAAAATCGATTCTTTGCAAGAAAATGTCAAAAACTGTGATAAATTACTGTTCAAAAGGTATAATTCGTGATTTTAACATATCTTTTTTTCAGGCAAGTATCCATATACAAATCGTGTTCAGCTTTAATTCACATCATCTTAAGAAAGTAACATATATTTAAAGAAATCTGGCCTTCGATACTTTAAATTGATATTCATTAAACATAAACCAAAATTTTTATAAGGCTCATTTCCGTCTACGCTTGCACACAGTAAATTTTCTTAGAACTAAGCTAGGTTAGCGCTTTTCAGTACTTTCAGTACTTTGATTCTTTCCGTCGACATATTTGCTCTCGATAAACTCATGCGTTGGGAAGAGACTGTCTATATGTCTAGACGTACATGTCAACACTTCTCCATTCAGGAAAATAGCCAAACTGCCTCTGCAAAATAACAATAACATATTACAATGTGCATAAAACTAGATCCAGCATAAACAACATAAAACCTAAAAACATAAGCTTTGTAAATTTGCACAAACACAAAAGCTCAAGGCACACATACTATTGTCACAATATTATATACTTTTCAAACTTTGTAAATCAAAAGTTATCAGTTTTCATCTGTTCATGGTTTGATTATCAAAAATAGCACCATAAAAATACACTAAATGTTTATAAATTTCCATGATGTTAAGTGTTTATTTTAAAAAGCAAATTCATACAAAAATGCCAATTACTTAAAATCAAATGAAATAACTCTCAAATGAAAATAAGAAACTAAACATTTCAAACACTGAAAAATGTTGAACAATGAAGTATTCAGTGTTTGAAATGTTTAGTTTCTTTATTCTTATGCTGCATGTATGAGGGTTGGAATATTACGTTGTAAAATCTCTCTCTCTCTCTCTCTCTCTCTGTACTTTTGTGCAATCATTTTAGAATTAACAGAGTTATATTTGTATGAATTTAATTCACCTATTTTAGATCCATGGTTTTAATAACGATTTCAACACAATGACTAAAAGTTTGTAAAGTTCACGATGTAATAAGATTTTTCGTTAAAATTTCGACGCTATTTCACATCAGTAAAGTGGTGTGTTCTAAATGCTTGCAAAAAGTGACCGGTATTATCTCATTCATCTTTTTAATCAATCAGGTTTTTTTCGTACATACATGTATGTGTACCCGGTAAATAATTTCTTATCGTAAGTTAATACTTTGAAATTCCCGCATTTATAGAGTTGCTGAATTGTTCCCCGGATCCGATAGTCTTACGTGTAGTTGTTTGTGTACATATCTACAGACAATTTTTTTGTTTGTTAGAGATTGGGAAAAATCATTGAACTAACAAAGTAGAAGTAAGATATATTCAGACCATACACACGACGGGTTGTGATGAGTTACCAAACAGGTGTTCGCGGAAAGGTGTGAATAACGGCATCTCGAGTACACCTGTTCAGACGTCCAAATGTACACAAAGTTAGTTGTAAATTCCAATGACACCTAACAAGACAGACAATAACACCTGTTGTGTATAGAACCCAAAATGAAAGACAATGCTTCCGTATATCGCACGAGTGATTGTTTTCATGTGAAATCACGAGGCCATTACCAGCTATACGGAAATAAAGTTGAAAAATATTTTATGAAATGCGGGTATATTTTTAATACATGTACAATGCTTGAATATAATTTAACAAGAGTTTGTTCATGTATTTATCTATAATCTATAATATAAAAGTGATTTTTTGTTTAAATAGCTGAAGTCCAAATTATTCGAGTCACCGGTAATATGGGGTTGTTATTTACAACAGCACATCAACAGCACATGTTTTTAGAAAAACATGATCTGAAATGTTTACATTTCTCATTTTTAATTGGTTTAAAGTAAGGCTGTAAATTAATTGATAAATCAGAAAGTGTTTTACAGATAACAGAAATAAGACGTTTAAGCTCCCGACATTTTAATAGGATCGTCAGTTACATCACATGTGTTTAGAAAAAAAAAAACAAGATGAATTAAATTGATTTGAATTTTGATTATATATTAATTGATTATTAAATATTTTTGGTGAATTTATTTCAATTTATTTAAGTACAAATGAATTAAAAGGTACCCATTTACGTCGAGTTTTCAGATCACAAAAAAATTAACTTCACGTTGACAGCCTCGACAATTTTCTGGGTCCGTGCAACTTAAGTCGACTTTCTTTTTATTTTTAAATATGAAAAGGATATATATGTTTCAACCCTTGTTTAGTCCTAATTTCTTTATTTCTAAACAAACGCTATTTCTATCAACGTCTCAGGTAACGATATCCACGGAGTAACACAGTGGCCACGGAGTTACACAGGCGGCCACGGTGCGACACGGTGCTTTTTCTTGAATTTTTCCAATACACATACACGGTGTCACACCGTGTGCACGGTGCGACACAGACCGTTTTCCATCGTGTTTTTTACACGGTGGGTGTCGGGATACTCGTGAGCTGTACTGTATATACAGACCCTGAAACGTACTACTACACCAAAAAAGCGTGCGACTTTCGTGCGAGAAACGTTTCGTGTAAACCGTTTAGCGTTTCGTGTAAACCGTTTAGCGTTTCGTGTGAATCGTGAAGCGTTTCGTGTAAATCGTTTAGCGTTTCGGGCAAAGCGTGCAGCGTTTCGTGTAAACCGTTCAGCGTTTCGTGTGAACCGTTTAGCGAGCGTGCAGCGAGCGTGTGGTGTAGTAGTACGTTTCAGGGTCTGTAATGATATATAAAAAAATATTTTTTTTTTATTTTGGCTAAATTAAAGAGGTTCGATCCTCTGATTTTGGGTAGCCATTTTGGGTCACCTCTGGTCCGGAAATTCGGTGTCAATAATGAATTCTACTTGTAAATTCCTTTTTTACAATGCCAAATAAACTATATTGAATAAAATAGTGAAGGAAAAATTCCATATTTAGAGAGCGTAGTAAGGGACTATATTTTGTGGCGGAGGGTTTTTAAGAAGAAAATGAACATTTTTCATAACTCGGTTTTTTTAGAGTACCGTAATTTGAGCTTTCTTATTTTCCGTGCAAACAAAATTTTCAGATAGTTTTTGCATTGGGATATCTTCGTGTTGTTTCAAAAAACATTTTTCAACAATATTTCAATATTTTTGTCGACATATATTGGCATGTTTAAGTGATATTTCATAAAAGTAAAGAAAAAAACCAACTCCAATTTCCCCTAAAATTAGCTTATTTCATGCCATATCTCAAAATTTACATCATAGACACATACTTTTGGTTTTATTTTCTGAATATTTAAGTTTCTTTTGACAAATCTGTCATAATTTGAGAAAAAGTTTGAGACTTTTAAATTATTTAATTGCATGTTGAATTTTATGAATAAAAATAGTATTTTTTCAGTGCAAAAAGGTCAAAATATCAATAAGGTGAAGAAATTGCAAATTTTTTCATTATGATAATTTTAATTTTATTAATTCTAAATAATGTTAATTTGTATTTGATACCATGGTTCATTTCGATTAAAAATTATAGAGGGAAAAGCGATTTATGTGCAATTTGCACGTTCAGTGCAGAAAGGTCATATTAAATACACCGTAGCACAGAAAGGAGCATATAGACCCCAAAATTTTATTTTGAATTTTGGTTTAGATATGTGTGTAGATGTTAAAAATATACTTTAGAAAAAAACTTAGAGACTTTTGATCGCAGGATCCAACGCCCTTAAGGTGATTATTGCAATTCATATGACTTGTCACTGTAGATTTTCTCTCAAGAGAGGTGATGTAGAACCATTTGAAAATATCCCGAAATGGGAAGAAAAGGCAAAAAGTATATAATATATACAATTCAAGGGTTGAATTTTTACTATCATTTAAAGAGGAAGGAAAGTCAAACATATATTTTATTTATATTAATAAAGTAGTTTAAATTATCACATGTAGTAAAGCTGTTTTGAAAATAAACTAAATAGTTAAGCTTTAATGCATGTTTAAAGTTAGAGAAATCGTAAATAATGGAAGCTGACATGATGTAGAACTCTTTTGTATTAAAAACAAAAAAATTGATTATTTTGACGTCACACCATCTATTCTGGTTTGGTTTACATATACAATGTACAAAGTGCTCTGAATAAAATGCTTACTTGTGCCTTTCTGTTATTCAAGTAATCGACTGAAGAAAATTGATGATGTTTAGGTTCACACGTCAATCTAAAGAATAAGTACAAGTATGCATTAATATATGCATTTTTATGAAATAAATGACAGCTGTTAATCTCTTATCATTCAAGGTTGAAACCAGCCTTGAGTAAATTTTTATTCCAAGTCAAATTCTTCGCTATAAGTATGTTATAATTGTAATTGGGCTGTTTAAATATTTTCTCTAAAGTCGGAATTACCATGTCGAAATAACGACGGCAGACATTTTATACAATACTTGGCATCTACGTGGAGATTTCCTCTGTCGCCAACACTTAACTTATTCAACGAACATGCTGTTTGAGGTTGGTTTGTAATTTAGTGGAAAGTCAAAGGTAAAAGAGTGGTATCAAGTCGATATTGTTTCAGAGTTTCCAGAACTTGTCATTTAGAGTGAATATCATGATTTACTAATACTGATGCTATGTTGATAAAACAAACCTGAATAGATGGTGGGACATCATAGATTAAAGTTCAATGGCAGCTCCCATAGTGGCGGGAAATTTAAATAAAGCGATCGATTTTCTTGATTTTTTCTTTGTTCCGAGGGTTCTTAATGAAAATAAATACAATTTACATTTATAGTAGATGATAATTAATTGATTTATTATACAACATAATTTGAGTTTCCTTCCCCTTTGACAACAAAATGCTGTCCAGAGTTTATGCTTGTAGTCAGAATTAAATGTAGGGGGTATATATTTTTGATTATGAGAAAATACACTGCACCTGTGCATGGACCTCATGTTTCCAACTTTCATGATATGATAAATACAAGTTTTGTTAATTTTTACAGAAATTGTGAAAACTATCTTGCCTATTACCTAAAAGATAAAAGCAAGTCAATTTTGGGGTTATTTTTTTGTAACAAGATTATTTCAAACTTGCATGAACTCTATCTCAGCTGTTTATATGCATGATAAAAAGTTCAACTAGTAATAGTCAAGTTCGGTTTTACTAATTGCCACAAACTGTGTGGATCCAATTTATCTTGTGTATGTACAGTAATTTCTTCATGAGCCAAGCATACTAACTGAATCATTTTTGTTTCAATTGTTGAATTATAACACAAAAAGACAAAACAGCAAAACTTGAATATAACGAACACAGATATAGATCTATATCAAATATATACATCTATAACAAATTCATATTTTGACATGTCCCTGCAAAAGTTCTTATATAAACCTATAGAAAATTACTTAGTCTAGATAAAACGAACACAAATCTATCGAATATGCAGCTATAAGAAATTAATTTAAAGATGCCCGCTGGCAAAATTGTTATTTTTTATTCAGGATAGATTGTCTGCACATAAAAGCTGAATATACCAATTTTGAAGTTTGTCTAGGAAAGTTAGATATGAGAAAACCAGTGCAGTCTGAGTCTGAAATGATTAAAGCCAATACTAGTAAATAATTCGGTTCTAAGTTTTGAATAAGGTGTACAATGTAATAAAAAATGAAATTCGTCTTCTATTGCTTCTACAGAACGTATAATACGAGGGTCAATCAAAAAATACGAAGACTTTTGTCATAGCTATGTTACTTAACGTCATATAATTACTAAATTTGGAAGACATAATTTAGCCATAGTTTCAAACAATTTGCAAGAAAAAAAATTATTTAATTCCTTTATTTCTAAGAATTCTTTAGAATCTAATCCTGCAAAAATAATGTCACGGCGCACGGTCAATATTTGTGTTATGTCAATAATAAACCATATAATTTTAAAAGTAATATCTCTGAATTGGGTTTAAAACCAAATAACATTGAAACCGCAAATAAAGTATAGTCATGGTATTCTATGACAGGATATATTGTTTTGTCGAACATATATTAGTAACTAAAGACAGATAGTCCTCTTTAGAATTGACTAAAAACATCGACGTCGCCGGACGTCACGGCGCAAAGAGAATTACAAACAGAATGGATTTAACTCAGGAAAAAGCCGATACAAGCTGTGAAAATACTCAATGGTACAAAAAATAAGTCAACAATTATTTGCAAGTTTGTGTTTAACTGTAATAAATTTTTTGGAGGTGGTGGTAATTGTATTTTGAATATAAAACAGTCCGAAAGAGAGTAAAATATCTGTAAATATTTGGTCAAAAAATAAGTAACGTCAACCGACGTTCAGGGTTATCACTACTGTACACTAAGAGATACACGGTTAGAAAATGAAAAATTTGAAGAACTAACTTATGATTCTTGAATAAATGTGTGCAAATAAGGTGTTAAGTCGTTCAGTCGTTCAGTGCCATTTTAAATTGTAAGGAGAAACGCACAAGAGACTAAGCGCGATATAAAGATGGGGTTTATCTATAAACTGTGCGTGTTTTATCTTGACGTCATGTTTTGAAAGTTACCGTGCGCCGTGGTGACAAAACATGTTGTTTTTAAAAAGGGGTAACAAAAATACCGTTTCATCAAATGGACTAAAACTTCGCATATCAAAAACATAAGTGTTGGTGCACAGATTAATCTGTTAAGTATGACTTTCACTAAAAATATATGATAGACAGCCACATTGTCTTCGTATTTTTTGATTGACCCTCGTACATAACCTATCGTTTACTTCCTCCCCCCTAAATCGCCCTGTTTGTATTCTGATAGGAAGAACACCACACACACCTAAATTGTGCTAATATAGATCTGTGAGGTTTGTGTATGTCAATTGTAACATATTTTTCTAAATTAAAATCACTTTTAAAAGACCTGTAAGTTCTGAGTTTTGAAACACTTTGTAGTTCATTGTGCCAATCATTCACAAATTTTGGTTGAAGATTGATCCTGGCTAAGTTCAAGTTATATACCTCCCGATTTATAAAACATGTTGACATATCGCTAGATTGGAGTAAAAGTTTAACATGGTGTCCCACATGAAAACTAATTTCGTATCTCTGTCATCATTCATAGTAACAAGATGATTCCACAATCGTAGCATGTTACTATGAATGACGATAGAATGAAGGAAACCAGCCACTATCTCCTTGAATAGGCTTAGCTAAAATCGGAGTTAACCAGTGCACCCCCAGAAAGTATCGCAGCCCGTAGCTGTTCGAATTCGATGTAATGTTTTGTGTGCCCCCACACTCCACTGCAGTTGTCAAGAATTGGCACAACTCTGCATCTTTTACTATGTGTAAAATCCTATCAACTTGTTTGAATGTATTTTCGAAATAAGGCACGTCTGCCAGATTTAACGAAATTTTCTGTATTATTTTTAAATATAGCAAATTCGTCGAATAGAACACCGAGATATTTTTTGGATGTTGTATAGTCAAGACAGTCCCTTCCGATGCAAAATACATGATAACTTCTCTTTCGCTGATGCTTACGAAAATGTACTACTTTAGATTTGAGAGAGTTAATCCGTAGCCACCATTTCCTACACCAGCCAGACACAACAACGAGCATTGCATCCATGTCCCCCTCGTTTTCGGCAATTAATGCAATATTGTCTGCATACAGAAGGACATTAAGTTTATTGGGGCCAATTTGATTCCCACTATTGAGATGTTTCAGTTACATGGCGAGGTCGTTAATAAGTGTAAGTGGGTTAAAGGGTTGGACTCATGAATACCCCAAATACACAGATCGAAGTATAAAGACTGATTTTATAAATATTGTCATTAGGCTGACACAATTAAGAAACTTTTATCTGTAAAAGGTATAAATACAAAAATACATTAATTTTTACATGAATACAAATGAAATAACCTTTTTCTTTTAATTCTAAAAAATTGTTTGATTTTTTTCTTTGCCACTTGACATGTAGAAATTAAACAAAAACTTTTTGGGAAATTTTAAATCTTCATTAACAAACTTGTATCACACACTGTGAATATATGTTTTTCCTTCTCATTATTGCACATATGTTCTTAGTTTTAAAGATAATTTTTACAACTTACTTTTTAAAAAATCCTTTCAATCTACCCTACTGGTAGTTTTTTGTTCTGGGTACAGAATATAAAACAAGGGAAAAATTTCCCAATTTCTATCAAAATGTCACATTTTCCCCAATTCATTAGCCCCGGCCCCAGTACCAAAAATGGGTGTGAGAGGCCTGACAAATTACGGTAATTGAAGTTTTTCTACATGGTCCCTTGAAATTAGTGAGTTTTGCTGTATCGTTCTTACATTGATTTTATGTCAGAAGTTTATTTGATTCTGTATGTATTATGATTTAGATGTTATATTTTCAAACATTACTGTTCCACCAAAATCATATTCTTAACTAGGTTTCAAAGTCAGTAAGCTATTTCCATGTCATGTTTTACAGTTGTAAGAAAACTTAAGTATTTCATATATAGTCTAATGTACTTGTACTTATATGTAATTTTATATTTTGAATACTCAGAAACTGACAAGACTTGCAAGACAAATTTTTACATGATTGTGAATTAAAATTTTGATTCTGAGTCCTTCTTACATGCCCATGCAAAGCTGAGGCATGGTCAGATTTTGGTCAAAATTTATTTTTCTATTTTAATTGTTTTCAGTGCTTTTAAAGTAATAAATGCATTCTAATGATCAACCAAACTTTGAGTGTCAGTCGTCGAGTAATAAATGAGAGATTATGCAAATTTAAGCTTAGGTCATGTTTTTACTGTTACATTGCACCATTGTAAGCAAAATCATGCCATGAACCTTGTTTATATAAAAAAGAATTGTAAGCTATGTATCTTGCTTATAGTTATAACCCCACAACTGACACTCAAATTTGGTTGATCATCAGTTACTATTGTAACTAAAACTAAACCATTGTAAGCAATAAAAATAGAAAAATAAGATTTGGCCAAGATGGTGACCATGCCCTTTAAAGTAAAACCCTCTAAGATGAATAACACACATAACCTTTTTTGTTATATGTACTATTCAACAAAATTATAAATGTCAGGTTGTCTGTCAAGAAAGAAAAACACATTAGAGTGCTTTTTGGAGGACTTAAAGTGGGCTAAAGGTAATCATGTACTATTTAGACTTGCAAATTGGTTCTAAATATAAAACCTGAATGCATATTCATATGGCATAGAAAGTGAAAAAAGCACATGCAAGATGAAATTATACATATGGATCAGTTTTCAGATTTACAAAGTACATACATGCAATCAAGTATGGTTGTAACAAGCCTGACACAAACTATTGAATTTATTGTTTGATTGATTTAGCATGAAATGTTTTGCTCTTAATCCATTGATAGATAAATTGTATTAATGATCTCTGAACCTCAGCAATGTTCGATTATTCTAAATTAAACTGATTTCCTTTATCCGTACCATAAATTGACTTTTATACAGACAGTGTTCTATTGTTAGTATTACCACCATTTACACAACTAAGGTGTCCAAGTAGCGTAGTTAACAATGCACTCGCTTATCACCGCTGTGTCCTGAGTTCGATCCCCGTGATTGACAGTGGTTGTATGTAAAAGGGTATGTGGGTTTTCTCCGAGTACTCCGGCTTCCTCCCACAACAATGACCCCCTCGCTCTAACATCCGTGCCAACGAAAGATATTAATATAAGTTGTAGAACTTGTTTATCAATCGTTGTAAAATAAATAAAGTTCAGTTTTTTTTATTTACACAACTACATGCTTGGCATTGTGGATCCACAGAGAACTACTAATAAGTGACATGTTGGTAACGAGATTGAGCCATCGGTGCACCAGCACTTTTTTTCAAATGCGTTATTTCTACAACCAGTATATCCACCGTAGGAAAATTTGCAATAACTTCGTAAAATGCATTGATGCCATCTAAAATTTTATTTTATTTCATTTCATTTATAAAGTTTAAAAGAAACATAACACTTTTATAATGAAAAAATACTTTAAGGCTGAGGATCGGAGAACCTTAAAATGGCCATTTAAAATTAATATAAACTGTTTATTCAGCAAGGGCAATCGAGGATGAAAGAGGGGAAAATAGAATAAGGGCGAATATTTTTCTGTATACTGAACTATTTTAGAAAATTGTACAAAATATTTAAATAAGCTTACAAATTGCTATATATTATATATTAAATATATTACATATTTCCTAGGGAAAAAAATCATTATTTAAATGTAAAAATCTTTAAAAATATCACCAGCAAGGGTATAAAAATTACTTCGTTTTTTGTGCATCCATGCAGTCATAATTTCAATGTCTAAGATGTAAAGTTTTCTATTAATAGAAAGTCATGACACAAGTAAGTGTCAAGTAAGGGTCTCTAGGAAGAGAAAGAAACAGAAAGGCTGCAAGGTAAATTACATTATATAAGAATTTAAGTTTATTTTAATCATTCAAAAATTGACCAAAGAAAAACAAATTCAGAACGGTCACAAGGTAAAAAAGAAAAAAAAGAACATCGGATATGTTTCTCTAACATTTATTGTTCATACAAATTTAAAGTTGAACTGATGATTATTTTAGTATTTCAAATCTTGTTTAGGAGCAGTTCAGCAGACAGAAGAAAAAGAGAAGAAAATTCATAAAAATTCAAGAGGTTAGAAATAAATTACCAATTTTAAGCTGCTTGGATTGATTTTAGAATAATTTTTGGGCATTCGTAAAACATTTGTTTTACCAAATATATGTATATAAATGGATGATGTTTATTTGCATATAAATGGGCGATGTAGTAGCTATTAAGTTGAATAAAGCAAAATGAAACTGTGTGTAATTTGTATTAGCAAAACAAAAAATACTGAGAAGTAGATAGGAATATTTAAAAGAATAATGGGCAATTTTCCCCTTAGTTATATTTACTGGGCTGATATAATGCATTTATATAATAAAAAGACATAAATTTTATATATTTTTGAAGGTCCAAGGTTTGGGTGATGTCGATTGTGCCCATTTACAGCCCAAAGACCACAGCTGTATGGAAATCCAAGCAGGTCTGGGTGATGTAGACTACCCCAACTCCAACCTGATGACCACAGTTGTTTAGAATGCCAAGAAGGTCTGAGTGACATCAACTATCTCCAACACCAGCCCAATGACTACGGTTGTCCGGAACTCTAAGTAGGTCCAGGTGACGTAGACTATCCCCAACTCCAGCCCACTGATCACAGATGTCAACTTCAGTCCAATAACCACAACTGTTCAGAACCAGAACTCCAAGCAGGTCCAGGTGGTGTTGACTATCCCCAACTCCGGCCCGATGACCACAGCTGTTCAGAACCAGAACTCCAAGCAGATCCGGATGAAGTAGACTATCCCCAACTCCAGCCTGATGACCACAGCTGTCTGGAACGCCAAGCAAGTCTAGGTGACATTGACTGTCCCCAACTCCATCCTAGTGACCACAGCTATCAGGAATGCCAAGGAGGTCCAGGTGACGTCGACTATCCAAAACTCCATCCCACTGATCACAGATGTCTGGAGCTCCAAGCAGGTCCAATTGGCATTTACTATCCCCAACTCCATCCTGATGACCACAGCTGTCTAGAACGCCATGCAGGTCCAGGTGACGTAGACAATTCAGAGGATTGTGAGGATCTTGATGATCTAAACTATATTGTAAAGACTGAAGATGAAGAGACTGAAGATAAAAGTGACAGTGAATCAAGCATATTGGATGATGAAAGCAGCAGCAGCTTGATGTCTGAAGATAAAGAGACCGAAGATGAAAGTGACAGTGAATCAAGCATTTTGGATGATGAAGGCAGCAGGAACTTGATGAACGATGTTGTAGTTGAATCATGTCCAGGTGATGTTTACTTTCTCCAACTCCAGCCCAATGACCACAGTTGTCCAGAACTTCAAGCAGATCCAGGTGATGTCGACTATCCAGGGGATTGTGAGGATCTTGATGATCCCGACTCTATTGTAGAGACTGAATATGAAAGTGACAGTGAATCGAGCATTTTGGATGATGAAAGCAGCAGCAACTTGATGACTGAAGATGAAGAGATCGAAGATGAAAGTGACAGTGAATCAAGCATTTTGGATGATGAAGGCAGCAGGAACTTGATGAACGATGTTGTAGTTGAATCATGTCCGGGTGATGTTTACTTTCTCCAACTCCAGCCCGATGACCACAGTTGTCCAGAACTTCAAGCAGATCCAGGTGATGTCGACTATCCAGGGGATTGTGAGGATCTTGATGATCCCGACTCTATTGTAGAGACCGAAGATGAAAGTGACAGTGAATCGAGCATTTTGTATGATGAAAGCAGCAGCAACTTGATGAACGATGTTGTAGTTGAATCATGTCCGGGTGATGTTGGCTATCCTGAACACCAGCCTGATGACCACAGCTGTCCAGAACTCCAAGCAGGTCCGGGTGACGTCGACTATCACCAACTCCAGCCCGATGACCACAGCTGTCTGGAAAGCCAAGCAGGTCCAGGTGATGTCGACAATACCCAACTCCAACCCACTAACCATAGCTGTCTGGAACTCCAAGCAGATCCAGGTGACGTTGACTATCCCCAACTCCAGCCTGATGACCACAGTTGTGCAGAACTCCAAGCAGGTCCAGGTGATATCGACAATCCCCAAATCCAACCCACTGACCATAGCTTTCTGGAACTTTAAGCAGGTCCAGGTGACGTTGACAATCCCCAACTCCATCCCGATGACCACAGCTGTCCGCAAGGCCTTGCCAGTTCAGATGATGTCGACTATCCAGAGGATTGTGAAGATCTTAATGATCCCGACTATATTGAAGAGACCGAAGATGAAAGTGACAGTGAGTCAAGCATTTTGGATGATGAAAGCAGCAGCAACTTGATGAACGATGTTGAAATTTAATCGTGTATGGGTGATGTTGACTATCCCCAACTCCAGCCCGATGACCACAGTTGTCCGGAACTCCAAGCAGGTCCAGATGACGTCGACTCTCCCAAACCAGAGGATTGTGAGGCTCTTGATGAAAGAGATTTAGATTGTGACAACCCACCGTGCAAAAGAAAACTTGATGAAAAAGACTGTTTATTTGACAAAAAGTTCCCAAATGTTTTTATTAAGGGATTGAAAAAAGACAATGCAAAATCCAAGCACAATAGGGTATATGATTGTGTTCATGCCTGTTTATACTGTCATGAAATGTTCACCAATATACAAAGTCATCTAGAACGTAGACATGTAAACCACACCAAGGTAAAGGCTATAAAAGAACTCAAAGACCAAAAGATGAAAGAAACTAATCAGGAAAATAGGTAAGTTGTAGAAAAGGCTGAATTCAGAAATGAAACTTCTTAGAAACTTGGGAGACCACCATCATAATATGAAAGTTCTCAGGCATAAAGAAGGTGAGCTTCTCTTGCCAAGAAAAAGGCTTGTTACCTTTAACTTTGAAGAGTATGGTCCATGTCCTAAATGTAAAGAGTGGATGGTACTGAATTCTTCTATCAGTAATCATCAGAAAACATGTCCAGTGAAAAGTACAGACTATCACAAAGGTTCTACAATCATACAAATTGGAACCCTTACAGGAAAAGTGAAGACAACAGGTTCTAAACGGATGGTGAAAGAAGTGTTACCTTCAATGAAAAGAGACAAATTTGCAGAGATCTGTATGAATGATCATCCTTGCATTGGGAGACGTTTGGTTCATGAAAAACATTGATAATAAAAGAAAAAGAAAATACTATTCTAGTTTTCATATGAGGCTAGCAGCGTGGCTTCTTTTAGCCTTTAGAAATTTGGTGAAAAGAATGGACGTTTCAATGAGTGAGATGCTTAGCCCTGAAAACTTTTATAATGTGGCAGAAGTAGCTCTTCAAATTTGCAATAGTACCGAACATGAAGAGGATGAACTCCAGCATCCTAGCACAGCAATTAAGTCTGGGTTTGACCTTATGAGGATGGCATCCTCAAAAGTAGGAATTTCTATCAAAACAAAAAAAAAAGAAATGAAGAAAGAGGGAGAAGCATTTATGTATCTTATGAGTAAAGAATGGGGTTACAAAGTTAACAAAGTTGCAAGAAGTACTCTGTCAGAGCGAATGTTTAATCAGAAGAAAGAGCTCCCTTACCCCGAAGACATCATGAAGTTATCATCTTATTTAGTGGAAAACTTGGAATTTGTAGATCTATCTTACACTGCTGTTAGTGGTATGATGTTCAGACGCATTGTGATGCTAGTGGAAGCACGCCTGAGGTTTTTAAAACCATGATGTCAAATCTTAAAAGTTGTTGTTTATGCGTGGGGGAAATTTACAAAAGTTGCACGATTATGTTAAATCCGCGTAAAATATCCCTGTGCGTGTGATAAAAATTTCAAACCCTTGAGTAATGAATCGCTAATTCGCGTATTAAACACACACATGTACTCAACCACAAGTGTAAATAACCACTTTAACAGTATTTATGGCTCCTTTTCATAGAGCATTGTATATGTTACTGTATAGAAAAGTTTAAGACTAAATGCATGTTTTTGCTTTTCTTTTTAGCTTGCAGTGTTACAGAAATCGATCAAAGGAAGTCAGTGCAACCGATCTCTCTCTTAGAGAACAACTTAGCAAGTTTGAGAAGGAAATGCTTGACAATCAGGAATTGGTGGAGATACGGGGAAAGGTGAGCTTTATCCTGGAGACAATATGTTAAACATTTGTTCAGATACAATAGTATTTATATATTTTAAGCCTGTCAGGCTACATAAAATTAGTATGTAGATTCATCCTGATTTGCAACAATATAGGGCAGGTTGATGGATTTTATTTTCTATTTTTTGAAAATATCTCTTCACTTTCTTGAAATAACAATTTATCTATTTTGTTTAATTGTTATTGCTGATATAAGTACTTTAACCAATTTTAATCTTTTGATTCCATTTTATTCCACCTTAACTGTTAATATGGTTAATTTCTCGAATGGCTACTTGCCAAAACACACATCTAATTATTTTGGGCAATAAAGGGGTCCTCTTAAGGTAAAATTTACCTGTGTTCACCTGGATTTCTATAATCAGTGAAAACATTATATGAATTCATTAGAAAAAAATGCATTTCGAGCTCTATAAATTTAGTTTTAAGTTTTTTTTGAAAGAAGCACTATGATAATGCAGTTTTAAATAATTTTTTATTCAATTTAAAAAATCAATTCTTAAAAACATGTATAAATAGTGCCATTAAGTAACTTAAACATATAACCCTTTAGATTTGAAAGGCTTTTGTCCAATTTATGGCTTATAATGTATATTGTATAATTTGTTTCTTTGATTGACATACATGTATCCAAACCACTGTCCTTAATGAACATCACCACCCGACCCAAAACCCATCAACGAAAAAAAATTGAAATTAACGTCATTGAGCATGTGGAGTACATGGAAATTTTTGAAATATGTATAATTCCTTAAATTGAGTTGCATTAAGTTAAATTATCTGCTCTTTGTCAAGAAGTACTCCACTCGGTTGAACCTTTTTTGTTTTGTCCTATAACAGTTCAGGCTGTGAAGACTAATTGAATAGTGCCATTCATTAGCATTTTGTATTGCATTCACATTAAGTTTTTAATGAGCAGTTTGAGCAGTCATTTTTCAATGATTTGGAAAATTTTTTTATTGGTTGCCTCTTCTTGCCAGAATGGGACCAGAGTACCGATTATTTGTCCGAAGGAGGTTATCCCTGCAATGAATTATCTTGCCAGTAAAGAAATTAGAAAAACAGGCAGGAATAAGAGACGGAAACCCTTTTCTGTTCGCAAATACTGATAAGATGTCATAAAACATGTATGAATGAAATTCCAATTGAAAAAAGAAATTAAAAAACTAATTCTTGAAAGAATTGAAATCAATATGTCAAAAAGAAATTAATTTATTTGCTTGTAAATATCACTGTGACAATTTTGGTAAGCAATGAAGTCCAAAGTTTGATCCTTTATCTTATAAAATCAAATAAATGAAATATATTGAAAAGCGATATGAAGGAGCAATAAGACCCTGTCTCCATTTTCAGGCTGTATTTTATTGTCAAATATTAAGTCAAAGTCTTGGCTCCTTTCTAAAATTGGACGGAAAATATGCTTGTTGTTTGCAATGAGATCGTGCCTAGTTAAGGAGGTTATGCCCCCGGACCCGCCTAGCAGGCTCGCGCCTTTGGCGCTCACCTATGGTGCCTCCTACTTCTCTCTAATTCCCCTGCTACTTGTGATATTAAGGAGAACCCTGATATCAATTGAGGCTACCATTACTGCACCAGTCACGTTTAAAGTATGGCATCTGATTTTTAAATAGGTTGGGAGATCATGTGACCAAAAAATCCCAACTTTTGATAGCAAGATATGCCAAGGGTTTGTTAGGAGTGGTGCAGATTAGAAACCCTTGGCTAGCAAAGATGCCGAATATAATACAGAAATTGTTTTTCTAGAAAAAGCTTTTGTTCGACTTCAGAAAAAAGGGCTGACCCTTAAATTGGGGATCAAGAGGGCTTTCTTTTAACCGTAACACTTAACTGAGAGATATTTTGTAATTTGTTTTAGAAGCAACAATGTTCATCTCACAGTTATACACATACATATTTAACAAATGTTCTCGTGTGTTATTTAATTATGGGTATTTGGTTTTTAAATGTTTGACAACAGTTTATTTCATCGTCATATTTCAGCTGAATATGTTGTTAGGGCTGGTCTGGGTCTGGAGGAAATACGAACAGAGTGCCGTTCTTTGAAATTTCCTGATAGAATATACGCTACAAACCTTTGGAAATATTGTGCCACTATTGCCCAAGTAAGTATTTGGACTTTCTACTTAGTGGCCCATTGTAATTTGTTTTGGGATGTTACTGTCTCCAAGAGCAAATGATTGTTTAATCTTCTGTAAATTAATTAAATGAAAAATGAAGGAAGGCCTTATAAAAATTAAATAAGTTCTCAAGCCAGTGTGCATCAGTTTGAAGTAATGCATTGCAATTTTGTTCAAATTCTTTTGTTAAAAGTAAGTAAAATGATAGCCCAATCGAGAAAAAAATATCAGTTTTATTTTTGCATTGCTAGGAACTCTTCAAGTTTAACTGTTACTATTGCAGATGCTAATTGGTTTCACTTTTGGTTTGGAATTTTGACATTTCTAAATTGTAGAAGACCATGACGATTTGTTAGTTTCTTTTAGTCTGGGCAGTGACACTATATATGAAAGAAAAAGTCGGGCTTGGGTGAAACTGGAATCCTACTTACTCCTCAATTTTTTGGTCACATTGACCCATTCTTTGTTAGATATTTTTCTTTCTATCTCTTTTCTAGTTTTTCAAGTTACATACATTAACTCCTAATTTTACAATTTGACAGTAGGACATGTTTAACTTGAAATTGCCAAACTTATGGTCATGCAAGTATGCACTGTCGTTGGAAAGTTGCATGGAAAAAAGTTTGAAAGATATTACTTTCGAAGGTAAGTAATTGCAAACTTATCTAGAATTAAGCAAAACTGATTATTTTAGTTAATCAATTTTCATAATGCTGTTTTTGTATTTTTCAATTGTTCTTAATATTTAGACATTTTGGATAAGGAAGACATTTCCCCCACACAAGGAGAAGCCGCTAGAGGAGAAGAAACTCCTTCAGTAGAAGGTACTAGTTAAAGATAAATTGTATTAATCTCCTTAAAGCTGAACACCGGTCGTTAGTAGGCACCGTCACACAGTTACCTGTTATATAAACCCTTCGATTTCATTACACATAATTGCACACCTGAAACTCCAGGCCGACATGTAGTATTCCTTTGGTGGTCTTTAGATTATATGCATTTTTTCTTATGTGCATATTCTGTTTGTAAATAATGCATTAACCAATTTATTTGATGTTGGTATTCTTCTGGCTTGAAAAAGGTGCGTAAAATTTGATAATTTCATCGCGACTGAGTAACATGGCGAGGCAAGATGTATGTCCAGTGTCGTCCACAGGGGCGAGACCTCTACAGCGAAATACTTCGAACTGTTTAGAGGTCTGCCCCTTATACAAGGGTTGTAGGGACAGCAGTGATTAAAGAGAAATATGGCGGACAGTGCCTATTTACGAGCGGTGTTCAGCTTTAAGATGGCAACTTTCTAGAAAAAATTTCGTCACTACCGGTACTTAAAGGGATAAGAATGAATTACAATGAAATAGATGAACCTACTGTTTTCATAGTGAGTCTCTTTCTCTCTCTATTGTACTTGTGTTATGTTGACCAAAAATCTTAGGAGATATTATTTGCAGGTTTAAACATTTTCTTATATTATTTTATTTTCTTAAAAAAAACCCAGATACAAGTCTATCTCTAGATGACATGGAAGAGGATGTATTAGTATCAAGAAAGAAACCTAAGAAAAGTAAGTCATATAATACATCTATAAAAGAAAAATTTAAGGTCACTAAGTCACCCAGATGTCATTTGTCATTGTGCATGTACATTAAAATATCATTAACTTGGATCTGCTCAGAAGTTGCTAAGCCATAATCAACTACAGGATAATATCACTAAACATGAAAATAGCCCCTTTCCATACAATAGAACATCTACAATGCTTTTTGATATTTTTAAAACAAAGAGTGACCATTTAGTATGACACATCTTGATTAGTATTGATAGCTTGGATTTTCTATTGTAATGATTGATGCATTATCAATGATTTTGTATACCCTGTAACAGTGAATTTAGTTCTGGTGTTTGATCTTGTCTTTCAAATGGGTGGAACTTCATATAGTATGAAGGAATTAAACATATTGGACTAGGCTTGTTTACTTGATTATTCTATTCTTTATTTGCTCAAGATATACATCTTATGGCATTATGCACAACAAAGTTTACAAAGACGATTTTCTTTTGAAACATTTGTGTGCCGACCACTTTCAATAGCAAGGTTATGTGTAGACATTGTAATTCTAATGCACATCTCACTCGTGTCCATCTTAGTTGGGTCCTCTTTGTTTGGGCTTTCATAGACTATACACCTGATGTTTTTCGACAGGTTTCTGTTTTTCCTTTTCCGCTTGGTTTTGGAACCACGAGATGAATGCGGCATTGGATATCACAACAAAATTCCCTAAGAATACTTTCTCTATATCACACTACTTGTTGTATTTACTCCCTGAGAAAAAACACACCCGCCATGTACCTTACCATGTGACCTATAACTTATCACATGACTTATTTTCATTGCCAAAATTTGGGAGGACAACTTCGAAATTGGAAATGAAATCCGTTTTAATTGATGTTGAACATACCTATTTCATATGCAAGTTATTAATACCTATTTCATATGTAAGTTATTAATTTCCTGAATTTTACATTTATTTCACTTTTTTATGCCCCTTTAAAGAAGGGAGGGCATATTACTTTGCTGCTGTCCGTCTGTCTCTCCGTCAGTCGGTCCACCAACAGTTAACAATTCATTTTCTTTGCAGAGGTTTCACGTATTCAAATGAAATTTGGTGTACAAATTTATCTTTAATATCTACGGGGTAGGTCAAGTTTGATTCTTGGTTCGATCGAGAAATTTCCGACAGAGTTATCTCCTGGACGTAGAAAAATTACAATTATTTGCAGTTTCCGTTCATTTTCTTCACAGAGGTTGCACTTACTGAAATGAAATTTGTTGTACAGATTTAACATAATATATTTAGATCAACATAAGATTTAGTTTTGATCGAGCAATTTTGACAGATTTATGCCCCTTGGATGTAGAAAAATTCCAATTGTTTGCAGTTTTCGTTCATTTTCTTCGCAGAGGTTTTCAAGGGAGGGGGCATAACATCTCTTGTTATTATTTATTGTGATATCTCAGACACTGCAGTCATAGAGCTGAAATAAATACCCCAAAATCAATATTACAATATTCATTTTTCATTTGAATTTTCTATTCCACAACATTATATTTAATCACCTTACTTCTTATACTTTACTGTTCATTTTCTTGTCGTCTGCCATGATGTATGGAGGGGATGGTTGGTCAATCATAACCCTCAATTTCATTAATAGAATATCTATTGAAAATAGTCCAGCTCCTCACTCCTTATCTTTATTTATTTTTCTTGCTTATGTTGAGATGAATTAATTGTATCAGGCAGGTACCCCAGGATTATCCCATGCATCATTATTTTGGTCACCTCAGTCTCTCAGATGACCTATTGCTATCTGTTTTCATTAGTCATTGTGCATTTATTAATATTTGAACATTTTCAGTTTCTTCTCTGAAACCTGTTGAGGTCTGATGAATTTTTTTTTTTGGTTTGGGGGGGGAGGGGGGGTACCATTGATAAAGTAAATACTAAATAAGCTTAAATTTATTTTGCAATTTATGTCAAATAAGTATTTTTTTGTGCAAGTGCCATGTTGCAGATTGTTGAATTCAATTTTATTTTTGTGAAAAAGAGATTCATGCAAACTGAAATGATGTACATTATCAGTGAATGTTATCATACTAAAAATATTCAATTGCATTTCAAATATCATTACCATCTAGGTGTAAGAAAAGCATGGACAAAAGAAGAAGAAATGAAGAAATATTTTAAGACGTACTACGATGGTTCTACGAAGAAAACTTGCCCAAGTAGAGCAGAATGCCAAAGAGCAATTGAGTTGAGCAAAAACAATGGTGGATACATACACCTGAGGAGTTGGGAAACAATAAAAAAAAAAAGTTAACAATTTTCTTTTCAGCTCTGTCAATAAGAAGTAAAAACAGATGTGCAAATATGACTGGAAACGTTGGACATTAGGCTAGAACATATTTTTTTATCATGATTGTTTTGCATTCTTCTACACTTTTTTCAAAAATTGTTTTGCAGTGTTCTATACCATTTTTTTGGTAAACTCAGTTACAAAGTAATTGTAGACAATTCTGTTGTCAAAGCTAACTCTCTGGTTCCTGTTTAGTTAGACCAGATCTATACTGAGTTAATTTTTTTTGAATATAAAAATGGGACACAAGTCTATGTGATGAAAGTCAAGTTTTCTTTGTTGATTGTTGCCCCATTGGTCATTTATAAGGCGTCGAGAAAATGTCAGCTCGATGCCTTTGTGGCTGTTCCGGCCTTTGATTTATTTTTTGCTATTGTAGAGATAAAAGAATTACCTCTTCAAATAAATTGGTTAAATAAAGACATTTGCTTTACTTACGATTCATTGTTTCTGTTAATGAAATAGCCACGTTTTAAGACATGACATTGTCTGCAGAAAGGAAAGGAAAATTTATTTTAATGGGTTTGACGCGTCCTGTGCTTTTGGTACAATACCTGATATATTAAGGGAAAGTTGGCATTCTGCATATGGCATTGTCATTTATAAGCACTCCAGAAAATGTTTCGAAGAAATTGAAATGTGTTTTTAAAGTTTATAAGTAGACCAGAAAATTGGGTTTATTGGGGCCATTTATTTGTTTCAAAATTTTATTGTGTCATAATTCTAGAGGAAAAGAATAATCCACATAGAAAAGAGCTTAGGTTAGGTGCTAAAAGTTTCCACAGGTTAGGAGAGAAAGGGTAGTCCACAAAAATACTCTGGTTTCATCAATATTCGTTGAATACCAATTTTCGTGGATTTCGTTATTAAGTTGATCCATGAATTTAATGTTCATTGAAGTGCAATTTCTATTAACATTTTGCATTCATAGGGTCATTGGCCTTGAATTTACGTATCCTTGAAACTGTAATTTTCACTTTTTTCACGAAAATTGATACCCTTGAATATTAATGAAACCACAATAGAGTAATTATCTGTATCTATTAGATTGAAGATTAGGAGCTAAAAGTGTCCATAAGTTAGGGGGGAAAATGGTCCACAAATGAAGAGTTATTGTCTGTATCTATTAGATTGAAGATTAGGAGCTAAAAGTGTCCATAAGTTAGGGGGAAAAGTTAGGGGATTGAAGATTAGGAGCTAAAAGTGTCCATAAGTTAGGAGGAAAAGTTAGGGGATTGAAGATTAGGAGCTAAAAGTGTCCATAACTTGGGAGGAAAGGAATAGTCAACAAATAAAGAGTTATTGTCTGTATCTATTAGATTGAAGATTAGGAGCTAAAAGTGTCCATAAGTTAGGGGAAAAAGAAAAGTCCACAAATAAAGAGTTATTGTCTGTATCTATTAGACTTAAGATTAGGAGCTTAAAGTGTCCATAAGTTACGGGGAAAAGAAAAGTCCACAAATAAAGAGTTATTGTCTGTATCTATTAGACTTAAGATTAGGAGCTAAAAGTGTCAATTAGTTAGAGGGAAAAGGGTAATCCAGAAATAAAGAGTTAATGTATCTAAAAGTGTTCATTAGATGTGAGGATATATTGTTCAAAATTAAGAGTTAGATTTGTATTTGTCTATAGAACTCCTAGTAAAAAGTTGAGTTATGCTTTCAGCAGTCAAGAATTTTTCTTATTTTACAACATTTGACAAAAGAAAGCTTTTTGGAGAGGTCATAATTGTAAAAGTCCCAGCAGGATTTGAACTTACGACTTAAAGAATCATTATCTGCACTCTAACCCATTGTGCTACGCTGTAGATGACAAGTGTAAGAAGGCAACAATTTATACTTGTTTCGATAGGAAGTCCGTCACAATGGAGGTGTCCTATATTACAGAAATTTGTTTATTTATTTATCTGTTTTATTCATTATTATTATTATCATAATTATAAATAATTATTTAGGCTAAGCTAAGCAGTTAAATTATTCATTCGGTATTTTCAGCTGAAAATAAGTATAAGTATTCTCCGGGTAAGTCAAATGGATACTTACAAGTGTCATTTAATTGCAAGCTGAATTTTTTAATAATATTATTTAAAATGCCTTCTTTGGTGATTCATGTGGGATATGAAACGACATTGCAATGATCACTACCTTCACAACTAGCATAGCTCATCAAAGAAAACATTTTATTTTTAATATTTTTACATCTTTCTTTTAACAAATAATGAATATTTTGATCGTAAAGTCTAAGTAAAAGTAACTAAATTATTTTTTATGTACATCAGTATGATAGATAAATAGCCAAATTGTCATATATGGTAATTTGAGTCTGACATGATTATTTCGCGCAGTCCGTGAATTTTATAATTTACACATTTCACTGATGATTTAAAAGGATTAGGCAACAGGCTAAGCATATGTAGACCCTTTGTTTTTTTCGAGGTTGCTGAAAGTTTTGGAACAATCATTAACTGGTTAGAACTGGATTTTTTATATTTCAGTCCTGTTAGTTTCAACAAGCTATGAATTGCAATTGGTTATCCTAAGAAATAAAGGAGAAATTACTTAGTAGTTGTAAAAATAATCAATGATTTTATGACGATTAAAAAGCTCATTAAATTTGGACATCTTCAAGCTCATGAATGATGGACTTATATTTTAACTGCTTAATATCAACTGTTGGAACTGCTACATTTAGCACTTAATTATAAACTAAACTTTTAGCTCATAAAATTTTAACTCATAATTCCTTATTGTTGGTCTGTCTGTCTGTCTGTCTGTCTGTCTGTCTTTCTGTCTGTCTGTCCGTCTCTCCGTCTGTCTGTAAACTTTTTACATTTTTAACATCTTCTCAAGAACCACTGGGCCAATTTTAACCACACTTGGCACAAAGCATCCTTAGCCTAAGGGGATTCAAAGTTGTGAAAATTAAGGACCACGCCCTTTTGCAAAGGGAGATAATTAGGAATTTATGTAAATCTTCGAGAAAATTTCTCATGACCAATAAGACAAGGAAAGCTGAAACTTATGTGAAAGCATCCTCAGGTAGTGTATATTCAAATTTGTGAAAATCATGATCCCCGGGGGTAGGGTGGGACCACAATGGGGGGTTGAAGTGTAACATATGAATTTATAGAGTAAATCTTTAAAAATCTTCTTCTCAGAAACTAATCAGCCAGGAAAGCTGAAACTTATGTGGAAGCATTCTCAGGTACTGTAGATTCAACGTTGTGAAAATCATGACCCCTGGGTGTAGGGTGGGGCCACAATGGGGGGTCGAAGTTTAACATAGGAATATATAGAGTTAATCTTTAAAAATCTTCTTCTTAATCTTCTTCCCAGGAAAGCTGACACTTGTGTGAAAGCATCCTCTGGTAGTGTAGATTCAAATTTGTGAAAATCATGACCCCAAGGGATAGGTTGGGGCCACAATGGGGGGGGGGGTCGAACTTTTACATAGGAATATACAGGAATCTTTAAAAATCTTTTTCTCATGAACCATAAAATCAGGAAAGCTGAAACTTGTGTGGAAGCATCCTCAGGTAGTGTAGATACAATGTTGTGAAAATTATGACCCCCGGGTGTAGGATTGGGCCACTATTGGGGGGGGGGGGTTCAAACTTTTACATAGGAATATACAGAGTAAATCTTTAAAAATCTTCTCCTCAGAAACTAATCAGCCAGGAAAGCTGAAACTTATGTGGAAGCATTATCAGGTAGTGTAGATTCAACGTTGTGAAAATTATCTCCCCTGGGGATAGGATGGGGCCACAATGGGGGGGGGGTTGAAGTTTAACATAGGAATATATAGAGTTAATCTTTAAAAATCTTCTTCTAACACACTAATCAGCCAGGAAAGCTGAAACTTGGGTGGCAGCATCCTCAGGTAGTGTAGATTCAAAGTTGTGAAAACCATGACCCCCGGGGGTAGGGTGGGGCCACAATGGGGGGGGGGGGTTGAAATTAAACATCGGAATATATAGAGTTAATCTTTAAAAATCTTCTTCTCAGAAACTAATCAGCCAGATGATTCTTTATAATTGTTAAGACTTTGGCCCCAGGACAATTCTTTGGCTTTACAAGAAGGTTCAGAGTTTGATGTAGGTTTATATCCCATATATAAACTATTGTTAAGGATCTTTTTGAGAACTGCAAAACTCAACATATGATATGACTATAAAATCATCCTGTTAGAAAAGGGATTAATGATTATAAACATAAGAATATTCAGGAGGAAAATGGATTTTATTTATACAGGATCTACATGTATTATTGTACATTGTCCAGATAGTTTGTATTGATTATGACTCCATTAAGCTGATTTTATTATACCTATTGTTCCTCAGGTGAGCGATTTGGCCCATGGGCCTCTTGTTTGCAGTTTCTGCTCATTTTCTTCGCAGAGGATGAACATATTGAAATGAAATTTGGTATACAGGTTTATCATGATAATATCTAGGTCAAGTTTGATTTTGGGTATGATCACGGTGGCGGACCACGTGATACGCGTATGATCAATTCCACGAAAAAATGGCGATTTGAAGTTCCACCTGAGGGAAAATGTAAACGGTAAAAAACACTTTCCTTTACGCTTTTAATCATTTTACCTTCACCAAAGTGTAATGATTTCAGCAATAGATACTTTGCTATTCTCAAAATATCGTAGTTTTGCGCGTACTGCTAGAACATCCGTGCACAATCTCTGGCTCGATCAACATTTCACGGGATAGTATCCACGATCATAACCTGATTGACAATTTATTTCCAGTTCAATCGTATTCAAGGTGTTTAATAACGTGAAAAGTACAAATACTTTACCCTCTTTGTAGTGGGGATGCTCAATATATTTGGATTTTGAATGCATGATATGGAAAAGTTAGTTTGTTGAATATGATCAGTAACCACGATACGAAATAGTAAAGATCAGTTCCACGGTCGATTTATAATATATATGTAAGAATTGTGCGTGTAAGCACGACAGAGTAAGTTTTACATTATTTTATATATATATATATATTGAAGGTTACAATGGATAATAAACTCTGCAAGTATTGTGGAAAAGAATTCAAGAGTAGATATGCTGTATATGATCATGAGAAGGGACACGTAGGGAAGGCACCATATATGTGTTGCTCTAAGAGATTTTACAGCAAAGCTAATCTTAAAAGACATAGGTAAGGGTGCAAAACACAGTTTTATATGTAACGTTATAAGGACGTTTTCAGATGAGGGGCAAGCAAAACTGGCCCCTATAAAAATAAATTGTTAAAATATGTTACATATATATTTATATATCAATAGAAAGATAAAATCGTGAATTTTGTAAATATTTAAAAATAATGCACATGTAACTTAATGCTAGAATACATGTGGCACTCAAAACATGCGGAAAATAGACAAAAGGATGCCTCTAAATGCAGTACACCCATGCATTTTAGGCTCCCCCTAAAAGCAGAATGCAACCAAATCAGCCATTTTTATTTCTGTACATTTTCATGATTAAATCCTTAGGCATCATTTCATAGTATTTTCAGGGTACATTCGCCAGCTTGTTAAAGAGCTATGTTACCCGCTAAAAAATTCATGAAATTCTGCATGTGTAAAATCGGGATGTTTTTGGAGTTATCGCCCTTTATTTTAGAGTCTTACAAAATTAATTTTTAAAATTTTTCTTCCTTATTTTTTTCATGTATTCGAAAGATAATTCACTATATTATGCAACTGAGAGTTTAAAAATTTGATTTTCATGTATACCGCATAAAAATAGCAGGAAAATCCCTACCCATCATGCTTTTCCCCAGAGAAAAACCCCCTGGATTTTATACGAAACAGTGTTTAGCTACCTTAAAGGAAATCAAATATTTTTGTATGCCACTTTTTAATGCATTGATGCAAAGAGGAGAATATTACAAACATTTTGGTGTACACAAAGTTGAATTTAGTAAAAAAAAAAATGGCCGAGATATTGTCATTTAGGTAGGATGTGTCAGATACAAAGATAGACCTTTCGAACACGACTGTGCAGTTCAAAATTCAAAACTGACTTTCCACTAACTAATTCTACTTTATTTAATGAATTGAACATAACCAATGGTACTGCGCATTTGATACTGATGACAAACACATTTTAAAAAAATAATTACACCCCCACTCCCCCCCCCCCCCCGTGCAAAAGTTTGTAGTAATTTATGATAGACTCATATTTTACAGCAATACAGTGTCTCGTGTGGCAATGTGGCAGCAAAAAATGCATGGATATTTCACAATGCAGACATCTGGATGGAAGTTGAAATTCAGCCAATATTGGACAAATGTTAAATTTGTTAGTAGAATTCTTTTATTATGTATCATGTATAATGTGTTTGTGTTATGTTATTACATTGGTTCAATCTGAAATGTCAACAGTACATCTATCTACTAAAGAGAAATATAAGTTAGAGGAAGTGAACTTGAAAAGATTATCATCTGTTTGATGTGTATATCCATTTAGACACAGCTTTCTTCAGTAAGAAGATATACCACTTAGAATAACTAACTCTTGCAATCCTTGAGCGCTGCCATATTGTTAAAATCATTACCTCCCTGCGGGGTTTTCATATCGCATAAATGACGTAGCCTTTTACATTTTAACATTAGCTTAAACATTATTGTTATGTGAGCATTAATCAGTTCAGATTCCTCTAAAACAATTAATATTTAGGTACTTATGTCACAGCACAACTTTATGTTAAATAAATCCGATTCAGCTGAACCTGCTAGGGCCATGGCAACAACTCCAATGTAATGTATTAACAACACTGGTTTTTAAAAGTTAAACAGCAACATCATCTCATGTAAATGTAGTATTTATATAAAGAATATAAAAGAACAGAAAATAAACTATGAGGTAAATGGTTCTAAGAAAGATTCAACAACGTCTTATATGGTCCAAGTTTACATGTTTAAGTTGTAGACAGTACTTTTCAGATGATGACATTTTGGCCGAGTTCAAATAATTGAATGAAGTGCAGTCCTTTTACTTATATGTAAGTTTCAAGTTACAAGTCAAAATAAAAAAAATGTACTTACATCTGTGATTTTATAATGTTCACATCGTGTAGTGGTGCTTAAAAGGTGTGTGTGTCCATAGTGCGAAAACTACAAGTGGTAAAAAATGAAGCAAACATCGAAAGCGTTACAAAGTAAATTCATTCCACAATGCAGTGCACAATCTCCCGATGACATCATTTCCAGGATGTGAACATCGAATACACATGGATCCATGGTCTCGGAAACATATTTTTGTTTGATGAAGTGCAAAGAAGAAGCAAATAATTGTATATAACAGTATATTAATAAAAAACAAGTAAATATAAAATTGATGCCAAAACTTTCATTTTACGATTGTCTTTAGTTGCTGCTACTATATTCCTAATCAGATTGAAGAACAATAGACCCCATGAACTTCGGAATTCAAATGAATATAATTTCGTACAGACCTATAATTATTTATCATTTATCGAAGTGATACCTTGGAAATTGCATAGTTATTTGTTCAAGTCTTTGGTTTTGAATCCGTAGGTTTTTCAATTGCCAGATCAATAAAAGGGGTGGTTTATGATAACTTTTCATCTGGATATACACAATTTGAGAGACATTATATTGTCCTTTATAATTAGATCCGTTACGCTTCAATATTTTGCATTATGTTTTCTCTATTTTAATTATTTCTCTCTTTTTCATTTGCATCCGTCGGACTTTTCGAAAGTTACATGGTATATATATATTAAGGTGATGGATGCTGCGACCCGCAAAGTATTTTGAAAAACCGCCTTAAAACAAGCTAGATTGGTCCCCCTCCATTTTGATAAATGCAGAAAGCGAACGCTATGTAAAATTGGCAATTACCTATTTCATATTATCAAAGGAAAAATCGTTTTCAAAAATATTAGCATAATGGAAATATAAATCAAATGAGAAAAAATCATTGTTTGTTTAATGATTTTTCGTTCAAACTTGAAACCAATTATTCTAGACTAACATACACACTTTAAACTAAAAATGTCATAATAAAATTGAAACATCAGCATTACATGTTTCTATTGTACTGTAGGCAAGAAATATTATCGAGATGCACTTAAATGGCAAAGGCACTGGTTGTATTTTTTTAACAAATGCCAAAACAAAGAACAAAAGTTAAGAACGAGTCAAACGTTAATGAGCTGTAAAAATTAACAAACCCTAGCCAATAATACGACGTCAAATAAAACTATATTTAAGCATAAGCGAAACGATTTCTGCAAATGCAGGTCGTTTTATAAACAAAAGGCCCATGGTGCCACATCGCTCACCTGAGCAAGAATGGCTTTATATGGGTGTTTTAAGGATATTGTGCGATATGGCCCCTCGGTAGAAAAACAAAAAAAGAATACAATAAAATAAATCGGCGCCCCCTATCGGTAGCGGTTATCAACGTGACGCTTTACCAGACTCTTTGCTCGTCGGAGATATACGGAGACAGCCGAGCGTCTGGGTGAACGAAACTTGGCTGCCTTACACAATGAACTTTCGTTTTCGATATGGACTACCGAACCCGAAGTTATAAACTGATTGACAGCGATTATCTCTTTATTTTTATTTTCGTTAATTACTCATAATTGAAACAGAGTTCGCCAATAATTTTTTGCAATTTATGTTGTCCTTTCCATAAGGATTATTTTTGCAAAATTACGTTGAATTTGACTCAATAGTTCTTGAGAAGAAGATTTTTTAAAATGCACCACCCTTTTTCTACAGTTTCGAGGTTTCCTGCGTTTTAAATAAAGATCAGTCTTTCATTTCTGCAATTTATAATCACCTTTCGGTAGGGATGCTTTTTGCCAAATTTGGTTGAAATTGGCGAAGTGGTTTTAGAGAAGAAGTTTAAAGTGTGGAAAGTTTACAGACGGACGGACAGACAGACAGCAGGACGACGGACAAAAGGTGATCAGAAAAGCTCACTTGAGCTTTCAGCTTAGGTAAGCTAAAAACACAACATCAAACCAAGTTTTTTTTAAAACAGGGGTTATCAGGGTCACTTATAATTGTAAAATCTATAAGAAGGGTTTAGAGAACATGTGTACCAAAACATGAGAAATTACGAAGTATCACATCATTAACAGATCAACAGATATAACTATAGATGGACCACTCTTATGTAAGCTGTATTATGTGTCTTGCACGACCCCTTAAAATCACGAACAATTCAAAGAACATTATTCTGAAACAAACTAGACATAGTGAAGTGGCCAGAGCTGTACATCATTTGGATAACACCTATTTCTTTTTTTTCTTGGTTGTCGAATAAATCACATACGTGAACTTCCACAAAACATTTACATAAGTGTGAATTTATATGTTCATCGTTCATAATTTCAATATTCATATATATTAACAACAAATTATATATTTAAATACATGTGATTATTACTTGTTCTAAAATTTCTGTAATAATTAAACCATAAACCAAACTCATCCTTGGTATAAAAACTATTATTTCTTACATTCATTTTATACTCTAAACTCTTAACATGTTCATGAACAAAACATTTTGAAACAGTTAATTAATGCAGAAATATATTTATTACTCCGAGTTCATTTTCTACCATTCTTGAAGCCAAACCAATGAGGCTATTCAATAATAATAATGAGAGAGATATATATGTATTGAATACACCGAGGATTCGGGAAATTGTAACATTTCGTCGAAATTACTTTCTTTAGCATGCGCTAATTTCAGTTGATAAAATGGTTCTTTGTTACCATGTATTTCTACAACCTTCAAGTAGATATTTTATTAATAAAAATGCGTCAAATTGTTTTGACCGACGCTTCTCCAAGCGATCGTAGAAGGCGGAAAACATTAAAGCATAATACTGAAACGAGAGAGAGAAACAAAAGCAAAAAATAAATTGCAGTTAATTAAAGCTGAGAAATTCCAGGTTTCAGTACAGTAGAAGTCAAGTTGAAATGTGGCTAACTTTCAACTATACATTTAGAAAGTCATTGAGCAGTATCACATGACAATAATAGATGCGCTGCGATTTGAGAGGCAAAAGTAAATTTTGAGGGGAAAAATTGATGCATAAGACTAACTAATGTTGGTTATAGTTTGGGTCAACCTTAGTTAGTTAATCGGGGTTTCTTTCAGCATTTTTATCTTTGTATTTTACTTCTGCACAAGTAACATTGATTATTTTAACATATGAGCGTAGGAATAAGCTCGAAGTTGATATACATCCTTTGATTATGTTATGATGCATTGTCTCCTACAAATTCATTTGGTACAATGTACCTGGAATTAACTTAAAATTAATCGTTATCCGGTACTATTTTAAAGTTTGTAATCGGTATATTTCATATTCTTAGCAAAATGTTATTCATTTCATTGTTGCCAGCAGTAATTTCTACTTCTATAAATAGTGGTGATTTCACTTTATATAAAGTTTAAATTATCTGCTTTATAAAAATACAGTAATCAACCTTTCTTTTAAATGCTTTCCAGCTTTTAACATAATGTTTTTGACAAAGTGTGATTAAGCAACCTTTGGAGAAATTTTAATTCTTTATCGTGATATTTCAGTATGTAGAGAACCTAACTTTTTGATTTAACTCCAGGATTTTTTTTTTCATGGTAGTCATCTGCATCTTCATTGATTTTATTGATTTACAAGAAATAGTACTTTATGAGATGAATTCCAACCCCCCAAACAACATACCGTTTTACTTAAATCCCTAAATATCATTGCAATTACCTGAACTAATTATTATTTTTGTATAGTAAAACATAGCTTTTGCAAATCTTTTTTTGATGTACAGCTAATAACGTTTAATCAATATTGAAACCTAATAGTCTCATTTATAATTCAGGGCTGTGTTTAACAAACTAACTTACGACCAAATTAATGAATGGTATTTAATCAACAACTAATCAATGATTTATTCTAATGGTTCGAAAATGAAATAATTGGAATCATGATATTTGTAAACAAATGGTGTTTATGTCAATTTTCTTCTTTAAAGATCATTTTACGAGTCTGTTAATATCTACGACTTTGTCGTAAGTCCTTTAGTAAAATGAAGTCCATGGCTTTTTTAATTACAACCCTTATCGTGCTTTAAGGTAATTTATTTTAATTGATATACAGATATAGTACATTTTGAAATGAATATTTTATAAATCATACAAATGTTTGAATTAAAATTAAGCAATGATTACGAAAGTCGGTAATGTTTGAACCTATAACAAATCATTTTAGAAGGGACGCTATGTCACGATCATGTTAACCCTCTGTTGCCTAAAAAAAGACACTAATGTGGTTATAATATCAATGCCATGGGTCGGTTTCTTAAATGTCATTTCGGTGTAAATCTTACAAAATAATAAATTAAAAAATTGTTAGTCTTATAAACGGAAGTATAGATCATAATGGTTTTATGAATAACTTCATGATTGAACTTGCAAAATGCAGTAATTCAAATCAAGCTATTATAAAAATATTCTAGATGGAACGGTGGTCTGTTCTTTTCCATTTTAATATTTCCGGATTACTTGTTCATACTCAATAAAGAACAGCAGCAATTATTATCAGACGTTTAAGTGACTTTGATTTATTTTATGATATGATACTTAATGAATCAAAACTAATAACAAAAAAAATTAAGTAAACAACAAAATGCAACGGAAATGTAGTGGATTACTATTAAGCTAAAATTGCACCGGTTGTCAATGACAACCGCGCAATTCGTCCAAGAACCACTGATCTGAACTGAAATAGATCATGGTTTTTTAACTTATTAATTTGATATTTCTGCATACTTCAACCACCTATACCAAACGCGCCAAAACAACACGCATCACTTCCTCTCCTCTATCTTAGTATTAGTCAGGCATATTTTTCATCCTTTAAAGCACATAGTGATATTTATTATTTCTTTATGAAGTTACACTGATCATACAGTGTGTAACTGTACAAAAATTAGCTGCAATAATGTAGCTCTCTCCGATTTTTTAATATATGATGTTTACTTGAGAGGGCTACAATTCCATAGGATCTCCGTATCGGTGCAAAAATATTTTTTTTTTATTGCGACCGACTTCGGTCTAAAAAGATCGTTTTTAAATCTGACTTCCTTTAGATGATTCTTAAAATTCAGGTTGAACAAACTAACCGTTTAAAAATCAAAACTAGATAAAACACAAGAGCATGTTTACTAGTCGTCTTTTTCAGCAGCCATGGCAGTTCTCGCGTGTTTTACGGGATTTACGCTAGGAATTTTGGTGGGCCTGATAACGTGACTGTAAGTGTAAATAAGAGATTTTTCCTTATTCTATCACTAAAACATCATTTAGGGAAATTATGTCTAAAAATGGGGGGATTCCTATATTCAGTTCAAGATCCGCACTGAATTCTCATTGGCTGTCCCAAAATAAACCGATCAAGGTCAGTAAACATGGCTTACAAATTCCAACTTGTGTTAATGACATACACGACAAATAATCGATATATGGACTATACTTGATATTTTTGGACTAATTTATGCCAGACACAACTACAATCTTTGAATTCAGGTAAGGAATGCAATGTTATTGTCATACAATTTGAGCCGAAATCGTTGCGGGAGTAAATTACTCCCACACTTACACCATACGGAGATTCTATGGAGTTGAAGCCCTCTCCCCCCTAATAAAATCAAGAGAGGACTATATATTGCAGCTATACAAAAATCCACCGAAAAGAATGTTTTATATATAACATCAATAAATTTTATATTTCGGCACTTTTAAACTACTTTCAGCATAAGAACCCACACCATCATCACCAATCCACCAGATTTTGACTCAACCACAAGAACCCTCTTTACCTCCTCTCCTAGCAGCTCTAATGATGATGATAGCGACCATACAAGCACAGTTATGTCCTTTGTAATCAGTAAGCATTAAAATCTGCAAAGTTTTTTTTACAATGGTGTTTTTTTTTAAATTATTGTAAAGACAGTGAATGATAAAAGTAAAATCGGTTTGTTATTTATTCATCCACATTTTACTCCATATGGTGCAAAACAATAACTTTTTACCGCATTTCATGATTATATCCCCACCGATGGAAGTATATGCATATTGTAGATTGCTAACTGTACAAACTGGTGCATACTATATTTAGAATGGAATGCATGCTTTTTACGCTGTAGTCAAATGAGCATCTTGATAGCACGATTTTGTACAGTTAACAGTCTACAATATGCATATACTACAGTTAGCAAACCTCATCTATATTTAACTTTTCTTTCATATGGATCATAAACCTTTCCTACTTTGACCATTTTTACATAAATTCAAAATTTTTCTGCTTTTCATAAAAAACAAATTGCTAGCACAAACATTTTTTTTTTAAGTTTTGAAAAATGTAACGCTTCAACGCGTCGTTACATGTATTTTTAATCTAAAGACAAAAGTTATAAAAGAATATTCTCTTGGTCAATGGTTACAATGTCCTATCCACTGTCCTATTTAAAAGAAAACAACCAAAAAACCGCAGTTGTTATTTATTGACACAACATTAATAACACAGAATAAAAACCAACACGAATTGATTCGAACGCATTTTTAAATGTTGATACATATAGAGGTACATGAAAGATTCACAGTCAATATATCCAGTGTATGTAATACATGTAAATGAGATAAGATAAAGTCATCAAGCGACATATCGAACAAATACATGTAAATAATCATTTCATGCATATCTTTTACAATTATAATTACGCTATGCTTTGGTTATGATTTTAATGATATGCTATACTATTTTTATGATAT